>NC_134867.1:24345959-24648989 GCF_049852395.1 Peromyscus maniculatus bairdii
AAAAATGTATTGCCTCATGGTTTCTGGGAAGATCAACTTCCGATGACCATCGTCCACTGAAGCAATCCTTGATGCATCATTCCAAGGCAGAAGAGCCAACAGGAGGAAGTAGAACTCTATAGTCAGAGCTTACAAATAACTACACGGAGACTTATTATTAATTATGAAAGCATGGCCTTAGCTTAGGCTTTTTCTCAACTAGCTCTTATGACTTAAATCATCCTCTTTCTATTAGGCTATATTCTGCCATGTGTCTCAGTCACCACTCCTCTGTGATGTGTGTCTGACTTCTTCACTGTCTCACTGGCATCTCTGGCATGCCTAGATTCTTCCTGAGTTCCTCTCCCTGCCTGAAAGTCCTGCCTATTCCCTCCTGCCTATCTCTTCCTGAAACCAAGCACGGTGACACATCTACACAGAGCAAACAAATATACAACATTTCCCTTGTTTTGTCTAAATAACATGGAAATGTTTTAACTCTAACACAACCAAACTATATATAATAGGAACAATTACCAATTACATTCACAATGTCCAGTCCATTTTTATTTGGACAATTTGGAGAAATTACTCTAATATCTATACTATCTTGATGAGTCCAAAGTTTTGTCCCTAAACTATTTTTTAGTTTAACTTGTATTATCATCCTAAAAATATCTTTTTAGATCTTAAAACATTTTCTTAGATAAACAACTTAAGCTGTTATGTCTCTCAACTCATTTTATACTTCTTTTGTGAGTTTCTTCTCTGAATTTGGAAATAAGGAAAACTGTAACTATAACTATATTGTCATTAACTACATCAGAGAACCATGAAAGATATTACCATAGTAAACAGTAAATGCAAAGCAAGCAACTTCCAAAACTATAGAAATGATAGAAACAACTGGCTGCCTGAATAATCACGCAAGGTTCCTCTGCAGCATTGGGTCCTCCATCATTGACCTAAAGGCCTAGAATATCTGACAGAATTTTCTGTAACAAGAATTTTACAAGGTTTGGCAGTTGCCTTCTTTTGTGTCCTGCTTGTCCAATTTGGACAATATTCTGTCAGTAGTCAAGGCAAGGGCATTTTCTTGTATATGGCTCACTTTGCCACAAAAGAAAGCAAACTCCACATGGAGATTCTTTGCTGCTCATCATCCTTTTTTGAAGTAATTGCTTCTGATAGGAGCAGATGTATCTCAATGTCATGCATGAGAAGCCTCATGCTATTCAAACATCTTAAACATACTACATATATCTCTGAAGCATTTGAAGACCATCTGTCTATCTAAAATGTATCTGTTTGAACTTGAGAACATACTTAACATGGCCACAAATTTAATTGGTAGATGACTAACTACTAACCTGTGCTTCTTTTTTTCCTTTTTTTTTGTTTTTTGTTTTTTGTTTTTTGTTTTTCGAGAGAGGGTTTCTGTACAGGTAGCTTTGCACCTTTTCCTGGAACTCACTTGGTAGTCCAGGCTGGCCTCGAACTCACAGAGATCCACCTGCCTCTGCCTCCCAAGTGCTGGGATTAAAGGCGTGCACCACCACTGCCCGGCTGTAACCTGTGTTTCTTAATTATCCTAAATAGTTTATAATAACTTTCAAGGACTAGAAATTTGCAATATATTGTTAAATGAGGTGCATAGGTACAATACCTTAAACAAAAATAGAAACATATGTACAGTATAACAAAAATAACCTTAAATTATACCAATATGCAAAATACCTTAAACATGAGTAGAAATATATATACAGTATATATTTTTGTTAGAAAAATAACTTTAAATTTGTATCATTATACAAAAATCCATACCAGTATAAAATACTATGAGACTAATATTTGTCTGTTAGACTAAAAGTATATTTAATAATCTACTATTTTAGTCTATTATTCCCATATTTCCTCTTTTTCTTTTCAGATAGTGATGCTTGAGTCCTATCTTTTGGCTTAGTTTCCTCCCTTACCATGACCAGTAACAATTTGTGAGCAACCCTCCTAAATGATGACAAATATCCATAACCCACCAAATGACCAAAAATCACCTCTTAGGAAGGTGGGCATTGTGTTTTCAAGACTGCTTCCTATTATCTGGGGGTGACTGTATCTTTAGGGGACCTGGGATAATTGGCATAATGGTCCAGTCCTGGGAGAGCTACCTGTATTATAATTTGTTTAGTCTCTCAGTGATGTGAAAGTATAGAGCTTATCACAGTAATCTGTGAGGCTGGACCATCTCAGCTAGGAGCTTTGAAGTTGTCTTAGATGTAATTTTTTTTTTTTTTTTTAGCAAACTGCAACAGGGCATTCTCTGGGGCTGAATCACGGGGCTACTTGTATTTATTGGTGTTGGCCCCTTTTTTCTGAACAAAACATAGCCTTTTTTTTTTTTTTGAGACAGGGTTTCTCTGCGTAGCTTTGCGCCTTTCCTGGAGCTCACTTAGTAGCCCAGGCTGGCCTCGAACTCACAGAGATCCGCCTGGCTCTGCCTCCCTAGTGCTGGGATTAAAAAAACATAGCCTTTTAAAGGGAACATATATATCTGTATTAACACAAGTTTGGAATGTATGGTGTGCACAAGTCAGCTAAAAATGATTTTCTGTTCTATGTTTGAGTAGGTAAAAGGCATCTGTCAACTTTATAAGTACATTTGGACTGCAGAATCAAACTGTAATATAAATCTCTATCCATGTCATATGAAAGGATGGCATGTAACAATAAGTCATGGGGACTCTGTAGCCAACAAGATTTATCATGTCTCATCCAGTCTCAGAGCTGTTCCCATGTTGAGGGATAAGCTAAATTGTAGTTTTTTTTTTATTCTTCCTTTGTGCTTGTAGCCAAGTTTTCCAGGAGGTCTTCCCCAATTAAATCTGATCTTTAATAATTTTGATGAAATCCACAGCTTTTTGTTTCTTGTGGAAACCTCTCCCCCAATGCAAAATATTTCCTGACTTTCATTCTGAAGTTAAGTCATTCTTAAAATATATACAGTGGTTTAATTAAGCAGGGTTTTTTTTTTCTACCATCCAATGTCTCTCAGCAGCCTTTGCCCTTTGCGCCATACCATTCAAAAAATTCAAAATCAACAAAGCAACACACAGTAGTCAGATACCCTCTGTAATTCCCATGCTTACATGGTTTGTTCTTATTATATTACCTTACTATTTATTTAAAGATTTTATTATTTTTAAACTATTTTTATGACTCTCTATATCAAATGATTTTTCTTCAGCACCTAAGCACATTTTTTCAAGCATACTGTAACCTGTTCAGAGGGTTTCTATGACTGGACCTGGCTTTACTAAGTACCTGCAACATTCTCTGACCTCATGAGCTCAAGCTTAAACTTCTAGGTGACAGCTAGGCCCAGGCAGCTGGCTAGCTTTGGACTTGGTGCTAGTAGCTGGCTCCACCGCCCTCAGCCTAACCATCCCAGCTCTGGGAAGCTGCTCTGTCCAAGCTGCAGCAGGCATTTCTATCTAGTATCCCACTCCAGCAGTGCTCAGGCTGCTCACGTTCTCAGTTGTAGTAAAGAGCTCATGCCTCTGTATGTCACTATAAGCCACAGGCTTGCCTAAGAGACAGAGGTTGCTGGGAAGAGGCATCTGACTTCATATTCAGAATTTTTTTTTCAGCTTTCTCAGGCCTTATATACATTTATGTGCTGTGTGTTGGGCAACAATTTAGTCAGATTTTCTTGGGGCCACCAGCTCACAGATAACTACACAGAGACTTATTATTAATTATGAAAGCATGGCCTTAGCTTAGCTCAGTTCTTATAACTTAAGTTACCTTGTTTCTATTAATCTACATTCTGCCATGTGGTTCAGTTACCTCTCCTCTGTGCTGTATATCTGACTTCTTCAGTGTCTTGCTGGCATCTCTGTCCTGCCTAGATTCTTCCTGAGTTCCTCTCCCTGTCTGGAACTCCTGTCTATTCTTTCCTGCCTAGCTATTGTCCGTTCAACTCGTTAGTAAACCAATCACAGTGACACAGCTTCATCCATTGTAAACAAATATTCCACAACAGAACTCATCCTTATCTGAAGTGGCCATTTCCATAGTAACAGCATAATAACTATCCGAGAGGAAAAAAAGCTTAAAGAATACAAAAAGCTTCATCTACCAGGTCTTGTTTCCTAGTGCTGTGATACTGAGGAACAGTTAATACATTCGATCATAACAGAATACTTTTCTCATGGTAAACACAGAACAGTCTTTACTTCCTTGGTTAAGTTTTAGAATTATGCAAACATTACATCCTTGCTCTTTCTCAAAGTTCCTTTTCTTTCTGATCCTGGAAGATAAACTGTTACTGTGTATTTCTAGTTTTTGAGGTTGAAAGGACTCTCTACTCCTTATTACTCAACTCATGGGAAATGTTCAATTGATGCAGCATTGTGGGTCGTCACCAAATTAAAGGACTTTTGTTTCTTCATTTCTCTGGAAACAATATTTATTCACTTATATCCTTCAAACAAAGAAGGATTTTGCTTCTGCCTGCCACACAGAAACAAAGATTTTATAGTAAATTCTGGACTAAGGTAGAAGAATTTCCTGTTGCTTCTGTACTGGCTTCATATACTTCATATGATGTTTTCGAATGCCATTCCTGGTGGTTGGATGTTGTAGCCCACACCTGTGATCTCAGTATTTGGGACACAATGCGGGAAGATCACCACAAGTTCAAAACCCACATGGTCTCCCTAGTGAGTTCTAGGTCAATCAGCATTATATACACCAAAGAACTAGAAGATGCAAGGACCTCTCATTTGCATGGATTATTATTGTAGAAATTGAAACACAATCAAACGCTGTATGCAGGGGCTGGAGATATGACTTAGCAATAAAGAACCCTCACTGCTCTTGTAGGGGACCTGAGTTTGGTTTCCAGAATACACAGGCCATTGTACAACCATCTGTAACTCGAAGCTGAGTAAAAGGAACACTACGGGAGGTATCACCATATCTAATTTAAAGGTATACTATAGATCCACAATAACTAAAACAGCATATCATTGGTTAAAAAAACAGATATGAAGATAAATGAAATTAAAGAAGGTTTCTAGATATAAGACCATGAAACTTTATCAACTTGATTTTTTGACTAAGTTTCTCAAAGACAACCTCCTTAAGAACAACAACAACATATATATCTGCATGTAGAACATGAAACTGGATCCTTATTTCTCCCCTTGCACAAAAATGAAGTCCAAATTGATTAAAGACTTTAAAAGACCCTAAACTCTGAAACGATTACAGGAAAAAGTAGGAAAAACATTTCAATACAGATGTACATAGCTCAGTAGGTAGAGCATTGGCCACATAAACATGAGGACCTGAGTACAAATCCCCAGAATCCACAAACAGCTAGGCACATTGTATGCATCAGAAGTTCAGTACTCTGAAAGTGAAATGGAAGGCAGAGACAGGAGCATATCCAGGTTTAGGCTGGCATAAACAACAGCAAATGAAAGGCAAGGACTGACACCTAATGCTGTTCTCTAAACTACACAGGTATGATATGGAATACATTTGCTTCCTTCCTCCACATACACAGACATGATGTGCACACATACACACAATATAGGCAAATTAAAATTTAAAAGTACAGGCATAAGAAAAGACCTCACAAAGAAAACTCCAATCACTCAGGAAATTTAATTACAATTTAATTGCAGAACTTGAAAAGCTGCAAAGCTAAGGAAACAATGAATTGAGGGAACAGATAGTCTATGACCTAGGAAGAAATCTTCGTGACTAAACTTTTAGCAGACAATAAATATTTGGAATATGCAAAAGAAAATAGCTCAAAACAATAAACAAGGAATAAAACAGACCCATCAATAACACACTAATTAATGAAATGAGCAGATGGTCATTGAAAGATAATGAACATATAAGCATGGCAGTATAAAAAGCATGAAACATGTTCAACATCATCAGCTATCAGGTAAATGCAAGTTAAAATTACATTAATCTTCAATCTCCTGTCAGGTCATCAATTAAAAAAGCAAATAATAGAAAAATAACATGTAAAAAAAAGGAGACCTTTTCTATGTCTAATGGGGATGCAAATTAGCCCAGCCACCAAGGATGGAACTCTCGATGGAAGTTTCTAAAAAGAAAAAAGAAAAAGAAAGAAAGAAAAAAAACCTATAAATATATGTACCATATGACTCAGTAACCCAAAATGACTCCCAATCAACACATTATAGAAATATTTGTATAACATTGTTTATTGTAGCACTATTCACTATCGTATCGTTAATCAAATTACATGTTCATCAACAGAGAAATATATATTTTAAATATATATATATATATATATATATATATATATATATTTATATATGTCGTATATATACATGTATAAGAACTAAGGAAGATATGTCATCCTTACTCAGCCATGAAAAATAAATCATGCCTTTTGCAAGAAAATGAACCTAAATAAAAATTATCATACTAGACACAATATTTCAGCCTCAAAAATATTTCATGTTTCCTCTCATTTGTGGAACCAATAATTAATATGAATTCATGCCATTATGTATTTAAATATAACATGAAATTAAGTAGGAAAATTATGAGATCTAAGTATAGGAGATATTAGGAAAAAAATTATTGTAAGCCAGTAGGCAGGAAATACATGTAAAATGCCTTTATAAGAAAATACGTACCTTTATGAAGCATACAGCAATGTCCAATAAAAACTCCAAAGAAAAATAATAGATAATGAATAAATAAATAAATTGAAAGGTATGAAAATAAATTAAATATTGAAAATAATCATAGGAAATACATTATAAGAAATGGAAATGAAATATTATGAAAATAAAGTATTTGCATTATACTTGTGCAAAAGATGAGTAACAGTGTAGCATCATAGTAAGTCACATGTCTCATAAAAGAACAGAAATTTCTTAGGAGAATATATAAGAAGGATTATGATTTCATGATGATGCAGCAGAGAGGCCCCATGATGTTTCAGAAGATTGAAGCAAAGCTCTTTAAAAAGGCGACTTTTGAAGGAAGATTTGAGTCAAAACCGATGCCAAGCTTGATTTGGTATTGTTGAAAATAAGTTTGCGTGTTGGAGAATAAATTCCACAGTCACATACTGTTAGAATAGTGACAGAAACTTCAAGAGGCTGGAGAAAGAAAGTGTCTCAGCTTTCAGTCACCTCAGGGCTTCTCTGTGATCTCAATACCTTTTCTTTTGTTCTCACAGATCTAAGAGAAAACGATCTCTAAATTATCCAAAAGCCCATCCATATCATTAAGACATTAAAGTGACAAAAGTGTGTCTTAGCTTAAATTTCTACCATTATTATATTTTAGAAGAACATCTCAAGTCAACTCGGACACAGTGACATTGAGGTGCAAATTCTATTCTTAAATATTGACAAAAAGCCAATACTGACTGTGTCCAGAATGAATTATAACATGACTCCTGCTCAGAGTAGAGGCAGGAAAAAAAGTTGGTATGAATGTCATCATGGAAAACACATGGACTGAATGATAATGCACACAAAAGCCCGGACATATTCATAAGATGAATGACAGAAAATAGTCATAGTTAAGTGTCATTGACTCCAACAGTCATAATGTTACCAGTGTTCTAGTTAGCCAAATATGGGTGGTCAAAAACATTCCCTGTCAGAATTGTATGTCTTTGTATGAAGAACATCTGTTTTTCATGTATATTTATTATTTTTATCCTACATATCTAATTTGGAAAGAAACTCCTGTCCTCTATATAACACACTTGTGGTAGAAATTAAACATAGATGAACATTTTCTAAACATTTCATTGCATCTTTTTATTAGAACGTAGAAAGTATTTTATATGGAAATGGAACTATACCTATTTGAATATATCTCTCATGGTTTAAATCTGAAATGTCTCTCAGAAGGCTATGCTTTGAATGCTCTTTTCCCAGCTGTGATGCCATGAGATAGGCTAGGGAGTTTGTCAAAATGAAGACCAAGTTCTGAATCTGACATGTTTTCTGTGCCTTGATCTGCCAGGGAATGAACAGCTCTACATCATGCTTCCTTCAACATGACCATAGACAGGGATGCTTCACCTGCCTTGGCTCACTACCCTGATAGACAAAAAGCTCTCTTATAAGCTAAATAAATTTTACTTCCTGAAATTCATTTCTATCAAGTATCATGTCATAGGGTCATAAAGCTAACACAGGAAATTAGACACATAAACATTTTATGTGCACACATATGTGCTCATATATTTTTATACATATATATACATATGTTTGATACCATCACAAACTGCAACAATTATATATTCTACGGTAGAGATTTATTCAACACAACATATGCTATTAATATTACTCTAAAAGAAATTCTCTAGTCAGTTGGCTTGAGAAATTCTAAAACAGATAGCATTAAAAATATAGTTTTAAGACCAAGCATGGTAGTATGTACCTTTAATCCTAACACTCTAGAGGCAGAGTCAGGAGAATCTCCAGCATTCACTGGCTTCTCTATATAGCAAATTTCAAGCCAGTCTAGTGAAAGCTAGTCTAAAAATCAAACACAAAGGTGACAAGTCACTTTAGACTCACTCTGAGCCTCAATCAGAGGATAAAACTTTTTCCATTTATTTATTTATTTATCTATTTATTTATCTATTTATTTATTGTTTTTTGAGACAGAGTTTCCCTATGTAGCTTAGGCACCTTTCCTGGAACTCACTCTGTAGCCCTGGCTGGCCTCGAACTCACAGAGTTCCACCTCCTTTTGCCTCCTGAGTGCTGGGATTAAAGGCATGTGCCACCACCATGTGGCCTCCTTTTCATTTTTTAAACTTAGTTTGCCATAGATATTTGTCTTGTATCTTCATAATATAACAGTAATATATTTTGCAAAATAATTTAGAAAATATTAGTAATTGATGGTTTAAAGTTATTTGGTATTAATACAAGAAGCCAGGTAGCAATTAATGTTTTTAAATGCTATAATATTTAGTACAGTGACATGTAACACAAATCTAAAAAGGTCTTATTAATAAAAAAAAAAAAACCCAAACCCAGACATTGGGGTGAAAGCTTAAAGATCGTAGAAACAGAAAAAGCTACAGCCAACCTCACCTCGCCAACTCCTCAGCTGATCCTATTTCCATAATTCCTCAGACTGAAAGCCACTGAGTCCTTACCCCTGAGGGTCTCAATTGAACTGCTGCTTAGTTTCTGTCTCCTCATGCCTTATATACCATTCTCCACCCAGCCATGTCACTTCCTAGGATTAAAGGTGTGTGTGCTTTCCAAGCAAAGTCACGAGATCTCAAGTGCTGGGATTAAAGGCATGTGCCACCACTGCCTGACTCTGTTTCCAGTGTGGCCTTGAACTCACAGAGATCCAGACCAATCTCTGCCTCCCAAATCATAGGATGAAAGGTGTGTGCCACCACTATCTGGCCTCTATGTCTAATCTAGTGTCTGGCTCTGTCCTCTGATCCTTACATAAGTTTTATTGGGCTGCACAATATATCACCACATTGATGGTTTTAATGTATTTCACTATTTTAATGTGATTCCATCTTTCTTAATTTTAAAATGATGTAGAAAATTTTATTTGCCAATACTAATATAATTTGCTTAGTGTTCCATATTAATATTGTTCAGTATGTATGCTTTTGAAGTGATTTGTGTGTGATAGTTATTGACAACCATGATGATTAAGTTAACTAAAAGCTTTGAGCCCTCTTATTAATGACCAGACCAAGAGTGAGCTTCTTAATCCCAGTGATGTGAAGAAAAAGGCCATTGACCCAAATTATGGACAAATTAAAGCAGGCATCATTCATGTACACAAGTGCTTGATGGTGCTATGTCCACCTGAAGTGGGGTTCAAGAGATCAGGGCCTAGTGAATTTCCCATACTGGTTTTATAGGACAAAACCACAGGGAGAGGAACTTTGCAAGCAGGTGTGGTTACAGATGTGAGACTAGGTGATGACAAAGGAGTTTAAGGAAATCTTCCTGGAACAGAGCAACTTGCACTTACACAGCTGGAGCACAGCCCAACTTCAATCAACAGAGGCTCACATAGGTAGAGTCTCAAAGACTGGTTTCTCCTTCCCACCTTGTGTTAAGTGTCCCCATCAAATCCTTGATAGAGAGCTCCCATTTCTGTTTCTTATCACGGTTAGGGTTGCTCTAATTATACCTGATTTATTAGCATGGTCAGGGAAACAGGTTTATCCCAGGGCCATTTATAGCCTTCCTTGTTCTGCATAGAGCAGATGGACTGCTCTATCATGTTGCACATCTATTTCAGTTAATAAATAAATCTGCTCATAGATGCTGGTCTATTTGGTTTTAACAGGTAACTTTTTGATAATGAGGGAGCCTGGAGGCCAGTACATGTTCTGGTATGCCAATAGGCACTATATATAGACATTCTGTCTTCTTTGCCAGGGAGTTTCCTGTGGGCCCAACATTCTAGCCTTTTGTTGAGGATAAGGAGCAATATACTCTCTTCTGTAACTATTTCTCAGCTGAAATTAGGATGCCAATTTCAAGACCTAGGAAGGCCCGAGTGTTATTCAAAGGCCAGGAGGAGATTAGGACAATGGGGCATTCACCAGTAGCATCTGATTTGCTGACCTGGCTTAAGAAATGGAAAAATCACATTTTCCAGACTGTTTTGTATTAGCTTTCAGCAAGTTCAGGACTCTCCATTTTTGTAGGACTACCTGCAGCTGACATGATCCTGATTACCTTTGGAGAAGTTTGTAGGCCCCAGCTGATTCCTGGATCATGGTGTATATCAGCTAAACATCAGGACAGATAGAGACTAGGGGCAGAAGTTAAATTTGAGAAACTTAAAGGACCTGAAGCCAACATGAATTCTTTTAAGTTACAAAAGAGATCAGTAAACTTCTGGAGTAGACTCACACCTTTGAGTCATAGTAAAAACTTGTAGACCCAAAAAGGATTTTGAATGAAAACATCTTAACATTCTTTTCTTTGTCCAGAGGGATGAAAACATACAATTCAAAATTTTGAGCTTTGGGACTACAATGTAGTGAGTGCTTTACCAGAGGTAGATTGATACCTCATCAGAACAACAGTGATTAATGTTAAAACTGTGAACTTTAGAAGTCTTAATATAAAATAATGTAGCAAGAAGGAAAGAAATCTGAAATACTTTTTACATGCCTTAAATCGCGTTCTCAGACCTTTACATCTTGCATTTACATACCTTAAGACACTTTCTTAGAACTTCCTAACTTACTTAAACTTCAAACCTTTTCTTTCTATCCAGTCATTTACTATGAGACACAAGTAGCTGACTACGAGAGCAGTCCTTATAAAGCAAGTTCCTTTAAATAAAAGAATAGTAAAAAACAGTTTTATTAAAGCCTGTTTTGTGAGTTGATCCCTTGCAGAGTCTGCCAGCAAGGTAAACTGTCTGTGTCTGCCTTTTTTTTTTTTTAAAGCAGAAGACATAGCAGCATTAGAATAAAGTGAGACCTGATTTTATATATGAAATGAATTGACCAGGCAGCTGTACCCTTGGTTGGGAGCTAGTTTACTTGCTGATGTTAGCATAAAGCTATAGTTAGCTGTCAACACCTTCAGAGATCTGAGAAGGATAAATTATAACAGAAAATATAATTCAAATGGCCTATATATCAATTGAAATGATGGAGCTTTATCTACTATCTAGATAGTTATCCTAGGCTTGTATTGCCTCAATAACTTGCGGCGGGAGTGGTGGTGGTGGATGTAGATCTTTAGCTGTCACACACAGGACAGCATCACATCTTCAGCTTCTGCACAGGACAGCATTGGCCTTCAGCTGTCAGATCCAGAATGTCTGAGAGATTTTCCTATGGAGGAAGAACTTGGGAAAACTGACCTGCCATGTTGAGACAGAGTAGGGCAGTCAACCCAACAGTGTCCACAGTTTAGATAGGGCCCTGGTGGCTCATGAGGCATGGGGCAGTTCTTAGCCCAGTGGTTAGTGTTACCACAATCCAGATGGAGTTCTCTCTGCCCTATTGTCTTCTTTGGAAACTGAGGATTGCTGCTAGGAGCTAGCAATTTTGTCTATCATGAAAAGAGTTTTCATTAAGCACTTTACATGACATATTCAACAGATCTCTAAGAGTTTGAGAACAATACTCTATTAAATATACCTGATTTAAACAAACTTTACTTGTATTTAGTTACCTACTTTAATCTTAATCTTGAAAACAGATACAGCAGGCTAAATAAAGTGTGGCCCTGTAAATCAATTACATTTGTACTTAGCAGGACAGTGAGCATAGTTCTGAGCATATTAAGGAATTTGATCATTTATAAGATGGCTGAACATTAACTTTCATGTTTTAACTCTCTATAATAGTTTACAACAAGTTATTAGCTTATATAAGGTCAAGATTTTACAGCTTTATCCCTGTTAAGGGTAAGACTTAAAAGTTTGAGTTGAAGATTTAATTAAAGATCCTTTAGCATTAAAACAAGACTTTAAACCATAAGTAGAGAGACTGGGAACATTACAAGACCATAAACACAGCTCACATAAAAACTGGAAACCTAACTTTTTTGATCCCTTCATAGGATAACACTGCATGACTGACATCTGTTTCTTGTATGACTCAGTTTATCACAATAATTAAATCTTAACAAAGCTAGTAAATACAAGGAGGTTAGATACACATTCGTAAGGTAGTCTCTGTCAGCCTGAATAGACCTTGGGTAAGGTCTGTTTGCCAGCTGCTTAGGCCATTGTCTTGTTGCATTATAATGTAGGAATATGCTAGTTTCTAGTGTTTACTATTTGGTGCTCATATCTGTGGCCCTAACTTTCATATATGCTCAACTGTTTGTTTGTTTATGGCTATGTATTAATAAAGGCATCATAATATAAAACATTTTTATAAACATAGAAGTCCCAGAGCCTTATAAATGTAAAGACTTTTAAAGTTTCTTTCAAAACTATTTTTCTATTTAAAATTTTTGTAAAGCTTCAAATTTTCTTGTTTTTTTTTAATTAAAATCTCTCAACTGTGGGTTCCTGTAACATCCAAAAATAAATCAAGTACCTTTTTTACTGCAAGAAAGAAGAAATGGGACACACTCACAATCTAGACAAGGCAAGACAAACTCCAACAGAGTAAATAACTCAATGTTCAATATCTGGAATTCATTCATGATCCTCTGGCCTCCTCTACTGGGTCCAGGTCAACTCTCTGGCTCTACCCTCAACAGCATTTACAGCATTTCCCTTAGGTTCCGTTAGTCTCCATTTCATCATAACTGCTTTTCTTGGTAACCATCATACAGCACTGGCATCTCCAAAACTGCAGGGGTCTCTTATTGCAACTGGCCTGCATTTTCATCAACAGCCTCTCCCATGTTCCATTCAAGAACCCCAGTCCTGCCACACAGTGCCGAGTCTCAAATGCTTTCTATGACCCTTCCATGTCTTTAAAACCAGTGCCACCTGGGTGACTTGTATGTTAAAAAACACAACACGAGGTACATTCTTGTATATAAATGCATGGAGGTACAGCTTTAACATCTTATTAAACAAGCATTATTTTTAAATCCTATTTTTCATAAATTTTGTTTTTACAATTTTATTTTCAGGCCAAAAATCTATCCTAATCCAAAATGTCTTAGAGACGTGTTCTTGCCCAATTTTAATCAAGATGAGGGATGGCACTTAGCCTCTCTAACTTTAGTAAAGATGTCAGTCATCCATGTAGGTGCTTCAGTCCTGATAGGGGTCATCAGACAGGATGGTGTTAAGCCAATGGTTGTTATTTATTCTAAGGTGAGTCCATTATGCACATATCCCTCTATGATTACCTATGTGTAGAATTTTCAGTATCAACTCCCTGTATTACAAGTTTTAAGTTAACGTTTTTTGTTACAGATTTTTTAAACCATATCAATAAACTTATAAATCTTGTCATACAGAAAGTTTACATAATAGTTTTTCAAACCTTGAATTAAAGTTTATACCTTTGCAAAAGTTATAGGCAGTTAAATGAAACTGATACTCTTCTCTTTTTTATTGTTTTGCTTTGCTTCCTTTTCCAGTTATAAAATCAGGTGGCTCACCTCACACAGGATAGAATTCTTTTGTTTTTATTCTTTTTTTTTTTTTTTTTTTTTTGGAACAGCATGTTCCTCAAAGCATTCTTTAAACAAGCATGTTTGAATAGATGTAGGAGAGTCATACCAAACTCTAGAGCCAGCTTTTCCATAAAGTAAACTAGCACAAAACAATATTTTGATATTATCCATACCTAAGAGACATCTGAATCTCTGCCTAATTGAATCCAGTGATCAAAAAGCTCAGAGACAAGAAATTCTGAGCCATGACCATCAAAGAAGCCACAGCAAGAGTTGGCATCACAGCAGCAGCAGGGGCCAGCAGTGGCAGATGTAGGCCTGGGCAAGGAAGAGTAAACAATTCCTTCCAAGGGACCATGCTGGGGACCAGAAGGAAATGCCTGCATTGCTCAGCCTGGCAGGGCAGGAGCAGCCACAACTACAGCTTCAGCAAGAGTCCTAGCTGTAGATAGAGGACTGAGCTGAGAGACAAACTGCCAAGGAGTGCCTGCTGCCGCCACAGCTGTGCTTGCTCCCTCATTCTCTCTCTCCATTGCTTGGTCTAACTGTCACATCTGCCTGTAACTGGAAAAAATAATGGGTGCACAGAAACATATAAAAGATACGGAGACAGCAAAAAAATAAATAAGCATATAAACACAGAAAGCAGAACGCTCACGCATTCAAAGGAGACCAATCAGAAGCAAAACATGCAGTAAGCCACATTTATTCATACATTCAACCACAAATGACTCATTTCTATCTCGACTCCCTGTATCTAAGAACCAGGTGGGAAGTATGATGTCCTGCTAGTGCCCTGATCCAAAGAGATGAACAAACACAAAACAAGACACAGTGGCTAAAATCCAGGTGCCAGGGCAACATCTTGCTAGTACCCTGGAAAGGAATTCATGTGTCTCATCAGACATCTCATTGTTCCCAAATGGGATCCCAACAGAACAAGAAACAGATATCATAGAAAGGACTTACAACCATAGGGAGGACTATTAAGACAGGTGAAGGACACTAAGATAGGTGGTTTCTTTTTGCTATGGCCATTTACTCCACCAGTCCAGCAAACTGAAAGCAAGGTCTGGGTCTTGGAATATCCCCAGGGTGCACACACCCTGGGAGAGGTGCTTTAGTCCTAGAAGCTCAAAGGGAAGGATTCAGTTTCATAAAATGGGTAGGAGTCTTAATCTCACTGGTGCCTCCAAATGTAAACCCCACTAACATAAAGAGAAAAAACATTGACCCAAATTATGGCCAAGCTTCATTTGCACACATAAGAGCTGGCTGGCGGCTGTCCCTCAAAGGTGGGATTCAAGAGATCAATGATAAGCCAATTTCCCATATCGCTTTTATAGGACAAAACCATGGGGGGTGGGGGGCGCACAGGGGCTGTATTTTGCAAGCAGGTGTGATTACAGAAGCAAGAACCAAGCAGTTGAAAGGCAGTTAAGGAAATCATCTTGGAACATCTGGAAAAGAGCAACTAAAGGTTATAGAGTAGGCACAGCCCAATCCTAGCTTACTTAGCTAGAGTCTCAAATGGCTCCCGATCTTAAAATGAAGTAGGACTAGATTTAGAGGTTCTTGCCTCTATAAATTCTCTTGGTGCCCAAGCTTAAGAGTATAGCATTTTAAAGACAAAAATGGCAATTACATCTCTGCTCATGGGGGTGGGGAGTAGGGTACATTAATGAGGGATTTGGGGTGCCTAGTAACATCTGCTTTCCTGAAAAGCTCAACAGTATTTTCCAGACACTACACAATAATTATTTTTGACTCACACCTTCTCTTAGTATTTTAGTTTTATGTCTAGGCTTGCACAATACTACTTATTTCTTATTAATATATCTACTCATGCCATGGTCAGAGTCATGGACAGTCCCCAAAGCATTGCTAAGGTGGAGGTGTCTGTTGATTGTAGAAGGCTCAGAAGCGTCTAGGCAGACACAAAATAGAATTGGGATAAGATGATGTTACCTTGATTGTTTCATCTCATTTCTTTAATTAGTTTTAAATCATTAATCTTGGCTAAGGGGTAAATACTCGGTCCTGAGGATCATTAGCTTCACTGAGGCATTTTTTTGTCTGATGTCCTTTAAAAGGTCAAGACCCCACAACAAATCCTGTAAAAAGGAAGAATGAGGACCCCCAGGGCAGTGAAGAGGATTGTGAACCACAGATTCCAATCAAATATTTTATGGTACCCATAATTATTTGACTCACATTCCTATGATCTCTTATTTAAATTTTCTCTGGCCTTCTGTAAGGTCTCTTTGATTCCTCCTGATTTGTGAACATAGATGCAACAAGCCTTGCCTAGTGTCCAACAAAGTCCTGCCTGAGACGTGAAAACTAAGTCTAAGCCAGTGTTGGAGGACTGCTTCTTTCAGAGAATCTACCTGGGCCTGGAGCATATCTATAGAAAACTATGGGGATCTAAAGTCTGCATCTATCTGATGACTCATCTGTTGTAGGCCCATTTCTCCTCTTATTAGGGCCATAATATTCAAGGTCCCTGTCACCCACATTCCTACTGCCATTGGAATGGGGGAAGGGGAAGCTCTCCTGTACTGTCAGTGCAGCAGCTCAAAAAGGAATAAAAAGTAGGCTCCCTCTTGTCTTGAAGAAGCATACCCTTGGGTAAGTACAGGCACAACCATGCATAAAACTGGACTATCATACAGATGCTCTGAGGCCATACAATGAGTGAGACCTGTGGTACAGGTAAACTTAGTTCCCATGGGAGCAAAATAAGCTTCAGAGTTAAGAGTAATTGTATTACAAGAGGCAGAAAATGGGAAATTAGCAGGGGAATAATATGTAATGACAAGATGTGAAGCATGTCCAGTCATATGTCCCAGTAGAATAGGGGTTTCTAGGAGCTGACAAGCTAACTGGTTGGAAGACACAGTTATTGAAAATTCTGCTTCCAATCCACAGAAAGGAGGTCAGGCCCTTGAGCCAGCTCAGGCTGAATGTAATTTGGAGGTGGCAGATTTGCTGAAGCATACTAAAAAGGTCAGGTGAGGCAGGGACCTCCTTGAGTGTGGAGTCGATTAATATAGCCCCAGGGGTTCATAAAAGCTTTTGGATCTTATGGAGGAAGAGGAGGAGAAGTTGGAGGAAGAGAATGAGGAGAAGGAGAAGGAAGAGGACTGTGAAGACTACTAAAACCCCAAATAGGTCTAGTTGCATCTAATCTTATTCCCTATGTGGATCCAAAAACCCAAGCAAATTGTAAGGGTTGTTTACTTGTAAGTACACAGAATTACTAGGTTCAAGGTAGGTTCAGCATCTGTGGTTTCCCTCCATATAGACAGAAAGATGGTGTCATTTGGGTCCCTTGAATAGGTGGCAATGTCTATATGAATACCCTTGGTTCTCTTGGTTTCATTGTATCCTTTTATCTGGGGCCTTTTCTTCATCTTCTGGTTTACTGAGACATATGTAAAAGTCTGCTCTTTTAATGTTCTCACCATCATGTGGGATGTTAGAAGGATTTGGATCCACCCTATGCCCCATGCCTGTTAGAAGGTAACCACTTGCCTTGATAATGAAAAGGTTCAAGAGTGTCATGAGATCAGCTTGTAATATGGCTTATGTGTCCCTTCAATCCAGTTACTATCTCAGGACTTTTCCATTGTGGAAGGAAGTGGGAGTAAAGAAATAAAAATATGGGTAAGAAATAAGAATAAGAGTACAGCCATGAGAACATGGCTTCGCCACACTCAGAGGGAGTATCTAGACAAACAGGAATCCTATTTGTGAGGATCATAACTTCAGTACATGTTGTCCAAATGAGACAACCCATTTCCAGTCCTGGTCTAGAACAGGCTTCGCATGGGATGAATCCAGATGAGTCTACTCTCAGCTTTGACTGTACTTGGCATTGACAAGATGAGAGAATGGTACCCATTCCAGGCAGGTGTCACTCCTTCTTTATGAGATTTCTTAATGTGGACTTTATCTCTGAGTTGGAATAAATGATAGAGCACCCAGGAGGAAACCCTCTAAAACTGTTAGCCCAAATAAACTCTTTGTTTTGTGAGTTGTCTTGCTCAGTGTGCTTTATCACAGCAATAAGAGAAGTTAGTGATGCAGCTTCTTTTTAGAACATTAAGAAAGGCTTTGTATCAGAAAAGAGAAAGCTGGACAGCTTCCATTGAGATTGACAACTCAGAATGAAAAGCAGGTTTGAGGGACAAATGCTGCTACCATTGCCTGACTTTTCCTCATGTCACTATTTCTAGTCATCCTAGTTCTCAATGTTAAATCAGCGAGTTCATTGGGAATTATGAGCGCTTAAGTGACTAAAACATCTATTTTACTGAAAAGCCCCCAAGGAAAGAATGACAGCTCACCAAACTACATCCCTCAAGTCCACTACACAACTGAGTTACAGAACAGCCAGTTCCTTCAGTAAATATTTACTACTTATATCTAAGGAGTGGCATCAGAAGTCTTATGATTTCTTATGAGTTCCACATGCCTCAGTGAGCCTCCCCCTTCCCTCCAGGATGTAATGGTTCATATCAGAGAGGTAATAATTTGAAATGACTACGTGACAACTATAATAGAAATTAGTATTTTGTATGCAGCAAGGAGCTACAGCCGTGGGTGGGTGGTCTCCTGTTGTTACAGGAGACCGTATTTAAGAAGGACATTAGATTTAGTATCCTGAATGGGCAAATGTTGGAGCCCATTCAGGTTTCCTAGTGGCATTACCCAGCAGGTCTGCATAAAGAGGATGATTGGACCATGGGCCTGAGTACCAGGTGTCTGAGATGATCTGCACTGGGCTGTGCTGTGAGGAGGTCTTTTGCTCCCCCCCTCTTGGCATTCCTTTAAAAGCTCTTTGGCAGAGACAGTCAGGGCCTGATGGAATAGGGTTCAGGCCCTCTCAAGGTTACCCTGTATTTTCTGTTTCTCTCCCCTCTAAATTTCTATCTAATATTTCATGCTGCTCCTGCTCAAGAATACCCTGGGGAAAAGTGGGGATGAGATGGCCCCCCACAGGCACATACTTTTATGAGGATAAAAGATGTAAGAAGAAAACACTATGAACTTTAAGTATCAAATAAGAAAAAAAGAAAGAAAATTCAAAAAAAAAATCTAGAAATACAACCTAAATGATGGACACTAATGAGAATAGAAAATATATTTTTGAAAGGATGTTTGGATTTGTGTTAAATTGTTTGCTTTAAAAAATGAGAAAAGAATATGATAATGGAAACCCAAGAGGATTGAGTTGTAATTTTCAAGTTGGCTCTGACAGCCTTGGTTTTCTTTATGATCCCATGACATTTTTATATTGCATTCTTTTCTACATTGACTTGCCTGGAGATGTAGAGAGAAAGGCAATTTAATAAAGTGCCACACTTTAAAAAACTTAGTGGAATTTAAAAAAAAAACATAGAGGGAAAGTCAAAGATATTGAAGATATTTCCTTCTGTGTTGTCCTGGGTGACTTGATGACTGAGGTTAAAAATGAGGATCGGAGGAGTCTAAGAGAGAGAGGTGCATTAGAAGTCTCCTTTGACTTGACGTTAAAAACAACAACAACAACAACAGAAATGAGGATAGAGAAAGAAATAGGGGTCTTTCATCAAAGAGATTGAGTTTGAAATTAACATTTCAGAAACAGGGCTGCTCTAGGAGGTGATGGTGTTGCAATTGCAGTAAACTCTTAAGTCATCTAAATGCTACTGTACGGGAAGATGATGATGGACGGGAACTTGGGCTTCTCTGATTGAATTATTATTCTTACCAAATCAGGCCCTTCTGACACCCTGAGCGCTGCCATTGATTCCACCTCAAAACTTAGTGAAGCAGTGAAGCCAATTCATCACTCCTGTTTCTAGCATCATTCACTTCATCTGCCATGACACTGATGGCTCCTTGCCTTCAATTTCTATTTTCTTCATTGCTGTCCCCAGGATATCTCAAGACATCAATTTCACTCAGATATTATCTCCTCAAACTTACCCCATAGCAACCCACCCTCTTAATTCCAATATCTCTCATGGCTTTTAAAGCCTTCTCATTGGCAGCTTTCTTGGGACACACAAGAGCCACTGATCAAAGATGTTTTTGTCTGTTACATATGCTCACAGAGCATCATCATTTCGGGATGACTCTTGTTGAAACTATCCCTTGAAGAAGAATATTTAAAATTATTTTTGAAGAGTACACTGTTACAGAATGATTTATTTAAAACTTAGCAGACATAAATAGCTGATGCCTCTTTATTCATCTTACATTTGAAGTGTTTATCAACTGCTGGGCATTTTAGATATATTATCTTTTGGTTGCTTGAACCAATAAACATGTGTAAACCAACTTTTGCTGGACAAGTTCCACCTTCTGTGGTTAGTAAAGTCTTTGTTAGCAGTTCTTTGACTCTAAGACCTCTACTGACATCCAAGTCCAAATCTCCTCCCTTCAGTCTTTTGTTGTTATAATTAGTGGCCCTTAAACATACAATAGTTCCTTCTGATTTCTTCATTCTCTATTCCTCCCAGAACATTTGTCATTTGCTATTTCATGGCTCTAGAATAGCTTATTCATTCATCTGCCTGGTAAAATTTGATTCACTCCTAAGTGGACTTTATCAGCTATAAATTCCATGTTTTATGGGATTTCTTTAAGATGCACAGCCACAAACACCAATTCTGCAGATCCTAAACATGTTTTGAAAATCTTTCCTCAAAAAGCCTCTATTTGTCCATTAAGCATTCCATGAGTTTTTATATACTTAGGATCTAATACATTCCCATTACTTTATCTGCATTATGTTCTTGGAAAAAACTTAAGGGATTTTATTTTAATATGTTTTTCAAATTCATATTTTGAGAGTTCATCATTAGAGGCCTTATAAAGCACTCAATATATTTTTGAGAATGTAATTATTCTATTTATGAGAATTGTATATAAAATAGCAAAAGTCACCCAGGGAATGGTAGTAGGTACACACCTTTAATCCCAGCCCTCAGGAGGTAGAACCAGGCAGATCTTTGTGAGTTTGAGGCCAGCCTGGTCTACAGAGTGAGACAGGCACCAAAACTACACAGAGGAAACCCTGTCTCAAAAACAAACAAACAAAAGACAGCAAAATCAATAGTTCATCATTATACATGGGCCTAAATTACTGTCATCCAATTAAAATTGTCATTCAAAATACAGAATTGAAGTTGGTGTTGGTCAAGTCATCTCTGTGTACACATGCATGCACAGGACATTTTCACTGAGAAACTGGAGATTTTCCCACTAATATAATACATCTGAAAATAATCTCCAGAAATAGAATTGGCATGTATATCTGGACCTATTAAATGCACTATTTCCACATATTTTTTACTTAATTAACTTTGGCAAAATAATCAAGAGTTACAATAAAATAGGAAGAATGTAAAAATGTTTATTCCTTTATTCCTAAGTAGTGTTAGAAAATGTGATATGTGATACCAGAGAAAGAGAGAGAGAGAGAGAGAGAGAGAGAGAGAGAGAGAGAGAGAGGCTGAGCCTCCTATCTGGTTTCTAGATTATCCCTTGTATGTTGCGTCACCAGTCATGAAAATAAAGTAGCACGAGTTTAGTAGGAGTTTACTATTGAGAGCTGCTGGTGGCAAGAGGCCATGGCGACATACAGCAGGTGAGAACTAGTGTTCAGCAGGTCGACCCACCAGGCTCTCTGATGGGGAGCCCCACCTGACCAGACTGTGGAGTTACTGACTGTTAATGACCAGTTGCCTCCGCCTGTGATTTCTCCCATAAGCCATTTTGTTCCTTTCATAAGAACAGCCATGCGTGTTTTCCACCACCGGTGTGTTTATCTCAGGCATATATTTCGTCTCCTGGGCACACATATCCATGGATGGTCAGAGAGATGACTTCTCATTTAGCTGTATAAAATTGATATATAGAAAATGTACTAGGATGTGCTTCATAACAAGATCTATTGTCCCATGAGGACTGTAGACCCTTACAAGCCTGCTTTGTTCCTTTCGCTCAGACTAACTGCACACATTTAGATCATTTTACCTCAGAGCAAGTACAAACTAGACTAAAGGCTTTTGCATATAGATCATAAGTTTAAAAATTTATAATTATGCACAAGGTCAGAGTTGCAGGTATCCAACCAAGGTTATCCACATAAAGCACCATAAGAAAAGCATGCCAGTTCTTCACTTGCCAAGTCTGCTGATAAAGAGCTGTGTCTCAGAGTCTGTCACACTGGGCACTGGGTCTGCTCCCTCTGGTTCTTTGAAACTTTGAAAACTTGTGTTGCCATGGTAAATGAATCTGTCCTTATGGCTTACCCTAGGAATGTGCATTTGACCAATGAGAGGTAACTCTTATAATTTTATTATTGCTCCAAGCCTCCTGTAAAAAAGAATATTATTAGGCTAGATGAGGAGAAGCAGGAGGATTAGAACAGAGAAGAAACAAAGACAGAGAGCAGAACAATAAAGAGCACATAGAATGAAGTGCATTGGCCCGCATGTATGAAGTTATTATAGAACTCCTTCAGTCCTCCAGTCCTCACTCCTGAAGTTACCCTGGGCAGTGCCTTAGAGGGCTGGACCTCCAGGCTACTGAAGTTTACTTTGACAGTAATTGAACTAACCACACTGCTGTGGCCTTGGGAAGCCAGGAAACTGCTCCTGAAATCTCATCCTGGCCCTTGACTCTCTCAGGTTCCAGCTAAACCTTGCACATGCATGTGTTTTCAGCTGAACACAGTTTTTTAAATCATAAGTCCCTTTTCCCATTCCTCTCCCTAAAGGAGCACTTGCTGTGGGATGGTCTGTATGTCAAATGCTCTTATTGGTCAATAAATAAAACACTGATTGGCCAGTGGCCAGGCAGGAAGTATAGGCAGGACTAACAGAGAGGAGAATTGAGAGAACAGGAAGGTGGGAGGAGTCATTGCCAGCCGCCACCATGACAAGCAGCATGTGAAGACTCTGGTAAGCCACTAACCATGTGGCAAGGTATAGATTTATGGAAATGGATTAATTTAAGCTATAAGAACAGTTAGCAAGAAGCCTGCCATGGTCATACAGTTTGTAACCAATATAAGTCTCTGTGTTTACTTGGTTGGGTCTGAGCGGCTGTGGGACTGGCAGGTGACAAAGACTTGTCCTGACTGTGGGCAAGGCAGGAAAACTCTAGCTACAAGCACTAATGCTCTTTTCTGGGTGAACAGACTTCCAAGGCCTAGATTAAAAATGTTTATATACAGTTGGTTGTTTTCATTGCCCTCCTGAGTGTCTAAGGTAATGAATGCTGAAAAATGACTTTTTAATATGGTTGCTGACATGCTTGCTTCTTTTCCTTGCTGTGGTGACAAAGGTCTTATTAAATTTTGTTTTGAAGTGGATACTTTAACAAGGCTTTTCTTCTTACAAACTGTATAAATAGCCATTTTAAAAACATTTTAACGTAAACACTGTCGAAAGTGAAACACTGACTTGTATTACTCATGAAGATAAGGATGGAAAACAATTTTAAATTGGTTAGAAAAGATTCTTAGGGTTTTTCTTTGTAAAACACACTGTAAGATAGAACAACTTTTCATTATAATTTTGAAATTGATGGTTAATTATAATACTAAAAAATTAAATACTTAAATTTTAATTCTGTAGTAGAACATTTCTTTTTAACATTTTTACAGTGTGATATGAATTCTTTAACTATTACAATGCTAAGCAAAACCGTGTGTGTGTGTGTGTGTGTGTGTGTGTGTGTGTGTGTGTGTGTGTGTGTGTGTTCTGTGTGTGGAGAAAGATATCCAGTTATCCCTATCCATGTCAGAGGGGTGATAGGTCAAACTATTATGTAACTAGCCAGCCTATTAGTATGCTTACAGGATGGATCTCTCACTCATGATAAGCTTTGGAGCCTACCTCCTGTCAGCTCGGTAACATATTTAGAAAGAGAAAATACCAGGCATTACCCACTTAAGAATTGAAGTACTAAGTAAAAATAAGAAGGAAGTACCATAATTGTCATTAAGACTTAAAATACCATTGAAATGGAGGAAGGTTGAGGCTTGCAAACTAAGGGCTATTTCCTGGTAAAGCATAGCTGTTTTGTGGGTTCTGGGGATCTTTACTCAGGTAATCATGCTTATGTGGCTAGTGCATTACTGAATTAGCCATCACCTTAGTCCCTAGATATATATTTTTATTTTTCTTCAATTCTCTTTATCTATTATTTCATAATGTTATGGGTCAAAACTTTGGGATAAGAATTCTACCTAGGCCCTTAAGTGAAATATAATAGTTTTAATTGACTAAAAGATTATTAGGTTATAAAGACATACTTTTGTCCCCTCTCTTAAGAGTTACTCCAAAGGGGACTGTCAGTCATCTGGATAGGAAACCGAGTACACCTTCAGGTATATTGTGAAGCTAGGAGGAATAGCTTCCCCTACAAGACATTCATTTATACATGTCGGCCATCCCTACCTCTGTGCAGCTGTTTGCTCACTACTGAAGCTGCCCACTTCTCTAAGTTCTGCCTCAGAATTGAACTTTTCTTTTCCCTCTATCTTTCCTTTTCACATATCAGACAAACTACTCAGCCCATTTGCCTGGACACTCTGGGTGTTCTCACTGGCTCTTTGAAGACCCCCACCACAAAGTAGCTGCTTGCAGACCTCCATTCCTGAGTCTGCTGCTTTCTGAGCATCAACCCAAAAGCCTGGTATTTCACCATTCCTCATATCCATCTCCATCATTCTGGCCATGGCTATATTTACAGCTTGCCTGTCCTACTGTGTTTTATCCCTAACTCTAATAACACTGACTTCAAGCTTCCTTCTGAGCCTATTTTTAAATTCTTTTTATCTATCAGATCAAGGACTTACAAAATTCAGCTGCATTGTGATTCATATCCAACAACACTTTCCTTTCTCCATATTCTTGTCCTGCTTATGTATGTGAGAGACTTGTGGTGAGATCTGGTGAGAGGAGAGCTGCAACAGCAAGATCACCACTACTGATTCTCTAGACCATTGATTCTCAACCTTACTAATGCTGCGACCCTTTAATACAGTTCCTCGTGTTGTGGTGGCCCCAACCATAAATTATCCTCAGTGCTACTTCGTAATTGTAACTTTCCTACTGTTATGAATCTTACTATATATATTCTTGTTTTCAGATGACCTTAGGTGACCCCTGTGAAAGGGCCTTTTAACCCCCAAAAGGTCACAACCCACAGATTCATAACCCTTGTTCTAGACTATCATACTAACTTTCCAATTCTGAAACTAAGCAAGGAATTTCATTGTTGATGGCAACTCTTATCTGGGAGATGCTAGAGATATTTAATATTGAGAAATGTTAAAACTCAAAGGAAAGTTTCTCTTCTTTCTTTATACCATGTCTGTTAGCCAGGATCTCCCCATTTCATAAAGAGCCTCCATTTTGCTTGAACTGTTGCAATTCTAAGACTACAGTTTTCCAGTTTCCATAACTAAAGTACTACTCTCTAGATTCTTTCTTCTTCAGCCTCATCAGCACCCTCTAATGGCAGTTGGGGCCATGCTTATCATTACCTGGCATTCTTCAATTCACCAGTCGCGGGCTATTCTTAACAATGGCTAACATCCGGCCAATGGAGGAAACAATTCAGTCACCTTTCTGCCCTGGCAGCCTTTTGCACTAATAACACGCCATCCTGAAGTCATACCTGACACTCTTTAGGTGAGGTTTTCCACTGGGTAGTGTCTGTACTGTCTTTGGGTTGCACGTCTCCTTGTCTCTTGTGATGTCATCAAATCGGGACCAGCACTCAAGTCCCTCAAAGGAATGGACCCCAAAAACTGGGGTGACAAGATACAGCATCTTCTCATACAGGTTCCTTGATCATCAGCTGCATAAAGAAGTATTAGAACTTGCTGGGCGGTGGTGGCACACACCTTTAATCTCAGCACTTGGGAGGCAGAGGCAGGCGGATCTCTGTGAATCTGAGGCCAGCCTGGTCTACAGAGTGAGATCCAGGACAGGCACCAAAACGACACAGAGAAACCCTGTCTCAAAAAACCAAAAAAAAAAAAAAAAAAAAAAAAAAAGGGTGAAAAAAAAAAGAAGTATTAGAACTCACTGGGGAGTATATCCTTTATAATAGAAGAAATGGTAGAATGCCAAACATTTTTCATGTATAAAAAAAATCAGTAAGAAAGGATATATCTAGCATCATATTAGGTACTTCACTTAAAAGATGAGACCAAGGCACTTCTCAAGTGCCCATTTTGAAAAAATTAATCATGTACTATGAGTCATTTCACAAGAGAAAGTGAGGCTTCAAATATATTGACAGTAAGAATATACAGATAATCGTTTAATTATAGATAAATTAGCATTGTCCATCATTAAAATACCAAGGTATCTTTCCAATTTGACATTTGAAAAGAAAATCTCCTTCTCAAACACCTTTGTCAAGGACCAAATGTAAACTCTGGAGCAATAAAAAAATTCCTAAAATACTAAAGAGATGTCCTCCTGCCTTTTTCCCCCTTTTAATAAAAAATAAAAAGGAAAGGAAGACCTTGCCAACCCTATTTAATTCTTCCAATATTTATTTAAGCTCTGGACATGTTCTTTACAAGCACTTACTAAAATGTACATCTACTCGAGTGTGAGGTAGGATTGCATGTTCTGGTCTAAAAAGATCAAGAGGCATGGGTCTTAAAATTAGTGGTAGTGCTACAGAGACGTCTATTGCAACATGCAGACTGGAATAACAATTATTGTAACTTGTGACAGTGTCTCAGTTAGGGGAGATGATGCTCACTTTTAAGTTGCTGTATCTTGTAGCATGTAGATTTCTAGTTCATGGCTATCAGTGTCTCCACTTTTCTACATATATGCATTGCTTTTATGGACAAAAATGAAACAATGTATATGACTGCTAAATTTTGTCTCTTTCTATTATTTCCTAGGCTAACAATTTACCTTTCAATTGTAAAATAAACCTAAAATGTAATTGAAGCACATAAAACCATATTAACTGTGCTTAAAGCAATATTATAAAGGAAATTAAATCACCTAAATGCTTGCAAGCAAATGGAAAAATGAGTATGAAGGAAATGCCTCATATATAGAAATAAATTAATATTAAATTCTGGCCTGGAAAGGTTAAAAGCATTTACTGTTTTTTGAAAGGATGCAAGCTTGGATCCCAGAACCTGTGTTAGTCAGCTCACAACTGTCTATCACTCCTGCTCAAATGATCTATGTGTGCCCTCTTCCTGCCTCCATGAGCACACATGCACATACGGTATGCACACACTCAAACACAGATTCATACACATAAATAAAAATAAACCTTAAAAATAAATTACCACAGATAAAAGACAAAAATAATAATATGCAAAATAAGAAAGGATAAAAATTATATCTCACAAAAATGGAAAACTGAAAGGAGCAAACAATTTTGATTTTTAAACAAACACATTAAGAAACAGCAGCAAAAAACCAAATTACTTTCTGGGAAAATATAGTTTATGAGAACTCACACCCAAAGACAAAACGTATACAAAATATACATTAAAATGTTTGAAAGCAAGTGTTCCTAGGTCTCTCAGTATTTCTACATATGTCTCTCCTGCCCAATAGAAATGAGCGTCTTATAAAGGAAAGAAGCCACCACTCTGTGCAGAGCTATCGACTGTGTGAAGTGGAAGGCCCAGAGGAATCTGTTTCCTTCTTCAGGACCCGTGTGATGCTATTTAAAGAATCATCCACCCACTTAGAATGTTTCTGGGTCCATCTGTTTGCTTTCAATGCTAGAAAACTTCATCTTCTTTCCCAAGAATTATGTGTTTACAGCCTAAAGAGAAAGATAATGTTTCCATCGACATCCTTAATCCCACCCCTATTCCAAACAGCAAATTCATTCTGATCTCCAAGTTCAGAGAGTAATAGAATATATAGCAGTATTGTCAATCATGGATAAACCTTGACCAGCAGTTCATTTTCTAGGAATTTACCCTTCATATTCACTCACACATATGGGGAAAGACTTCAGTATGCAGATAATGAGCATAGTATTGTTTACATAAGATTGAGAAGAATATAATGTTCATTTGGAAATGACTGGCTGTATTGTGACAGACCAGGGCACTGACAATTCAGCCACAAGCAACAGCAAAGGCAAACACTGAGGATATTATTTATCAGTAGGGAATATTATTGCAAAGCAGTTTCTTCTGAACTGAAATATTCTCTTCAGTAGGTACTGGGGAGCTTACTAGATGCAAGAGGAAAATAAATGTCACATGACTGGGAAAACAGAAACTTGAAAGATTTGTGAAGGCCCCCTCCCCAGGTCTACAGAAGCAACAAGTGCTAGACAGGGGAACTGAGCTGCAGAACTGCAGAAGACACATTTCTCAGGCTTGAAGAACTGCCGGAGAGTTGTGTAGACAGCTTCAGGGTGGTGGATTCCCAGGGTCCTCACCTATGTGATACAACTGCTTTTATGTCACTGCTTCTCTTAAAAGTAATCCTCAGCCATAATCATGCCAGCTAAAATAAAATAAAAGCTCTAATATACTAAGGTGGTTGTGGCACAATTATTACTTTGGTCAGTCATGGGTTTCCGTTTCAGGGGTGAATACATGTGCATGAGTGCGTACATGTGAGCATGCATGCTCTCATGTGTGTGTTGTGTGTGTGTGTGTGTGTGCGTGCGCGCGCGTGTGTTTGTATGTGTGTGTTTTGCATCTCTCCACGGAAAGTCTCTTACAGAATGAACATTCTGAAAGATATATTTGAGATTAAAAAGTAATATGCAGAACAATGGTTCCATTCATATAAGAGAATAATAAACACACGCATATGTGAATTATACATATATAGAAAGTATCCCAGAAATTAAATGCAAAATATTCTATTGATTAGCTGAGGGAACATCTGTCACTTGAGGTTAGCAGTCAAAGAAAAAGATGTTACCTTATCACATTTAAAATCTTAAAGTTAGTTCAAGTATTACCTATTCAAACACAAAATTTAAATATTTAAATTAAAAATTCAAAGTCAGAAGTTGAAATCCATTTCATTCTTGAATAACAATGTCTTATAAATGAAAATTAAGTATCAGAGTTTAGAGAAAATTATACTAAGCCCAACTAAATGAAAAGTTGTCTCCTAAATGACTAGTGAATCATGGAAAGAGCAAATGTGCATTTAGAGGTTTGAAAAAAGCTATGAACATATAAACATCACACATCAAAACAATTGTGATCCCATTATGACTACGCCAAAATTAAAACCATAAATATTTTTGTCCAAAGAAAAAGACAATATATCAACTTTATTTACAACAAAAGAAATTAAAACCATAAGTAAATAAAATTGGATGAAATTTAGAATATAAAGCAATGCTAAATGTAATGTACAATTGTACAATTTAAAGTGATAATATCTTTTCATATTCTTGTCTGTTTTTTTTTTAATCTTGTTTTGTTTTTAAAATTTGTAAAGGATACATTTGTAGAGGAAGGATTGTAAGAGCCTGAGGGATGGAGGCCACCATGAGAACACAGCCCACAGAATCAACTAATCAGGGCTCATAGTGACTGGTAGAGACTGAATGGGCAAACATGAACGCTGTATGGGTCTGAGCTACTTCCTCTCATGGTTGTTTGTGCAGCTTGGTGTTCTTGGGGGACTCCCAACAATGGGAGTGGAGATGTTTCTAACTCTTTTGCCTTCATTTGGGATCCTTTTCCTCCTACCCGGTTGCCTTGTGCAGCCTTGATATCAGGATCTGTGCCCAGCCATATCGTACCTTATTAGGCCGTGTTGGGTGGTAACCCTGGGAGGCCTGCTTTTTTTCCCCCTGTGGATGGGGGGACAGTGGAGAAGAAGTGGATCTAGGGGAGAGGGGAGAGGGGAGAGGGGAGAGGGAGGGAGGGGAAACTGTAGTCAGGCTGTAATATATGAGAGAAGAAAATTATTTTTTTAAGTATATACTTGTATTTACTCTTATTTTATGTGTATGGCTGTGTTGCCTGCATGTATGTTTATGTATCATGTGTCTGCCTGGTGCCCTCAGAGGGCAGAGAACCTGAGAATGCCTGTTCCTAGAATTACATGTAGTTGTGAAAAACTATGTGTGCTGGGAACTGAACCCTAACTGAGCCCTAACTCCCGCTCTCCCTTTTATTTTGTAATTAACATGAGTACTTGCTCTAGGTACACTGAAGTAACCTATGGTGAGTACTGCCATTGATGAAATGAAATAACACTCAAAATGAGAGTACAACAGTGAGAAAGATATTAACAATATATTTAAAAGATATAAATTTGTATGATATTAAATATAAATACAATGAACACATAATCTTCTCTGACTCATTTCTTTCATTCCAGGTCTCAAAACAAAGAAAATGAAAAACACATAAATAAAGAGACGGTAGTAGACTTTTTCCAGGATGAAAGTCGGTGAGGGAAGACATGCTTATGGTGTCATTTATAATAGACCATGATGACCCAAACCATTACCTGTGTGATAAGTAATGAACAAGATAGGATATATAGAAAATAACAAGAACTCTGATCATTTTGAAGCTGTATTCTATATCAGAAATGGCCTTGATTATGTAAAAAAAACAGTTTAAGCTTTGTAAACACTCACTTTACATAGGCTTTTATTATTATCTCAAATTTATGCATGGGCAAGTAGGTGAAACACCATATGAAGCCAAGTGTCCAAGGTTACATAGCTTGTACATCACAATGCTATTCAGATGTCATCTGCTTGCTCTTAGGTCTTAGAATCTTAGCCTCTGTTCCAAGTCACTATTTAGAGAGCCTCCCAATATTGACCCAAACTACTTCTGAATCATCTGAATATCACAGACAGGAAATACTTTATCAAAGTAAGAGCAAAGAAACACATTCCTAAAATTCAGTGAAATACCTAAAGGTTGTTCAAATGGTAGCTTTAAGTGAATAAATACATATCCATAGAAACTTAAGTGTTTATAACTGGATGTGAGAAAAAAAATGAACAAAATTCAAATCCTTTAAAATATCAAAAGTTTTGCATTATCTATCTTGTTTTGTTTTGTGGGTTTTTTTAAACAAAATATCAAAGAAGAGCAACTTAAGGAAGAAAGGGTTAATATATTTTATGGGTACAATCCACTGGAGAGGGAAAGGATGGGCAAGAAAAGGGCCAGTGGACACAGTTAGGAGGCAAAGAGAGATGAAGGCTGGTCCTCATCGCATTTGCTTTCTTCAGTCCATAATCCTGGCCCAGGCAAGCTGTTACTAACATTTGTAGTGAGTCTTCTCACCTCGGCTCACCCCATCTAGTGACTCACAGACATGACCAGATGTTTGTTTCCATGGTGATTTCATATCCATCAAGTTTACAATATTAACCAGCACAGAATTGGAAAACATGAAAACCCATTTCCTTCCCTTGATGGAAGTTTCCCTCTTTTATAAAGATGCCATTTCCTCAAAGGTAATAAAAATGTGTTATAAAAGCATTCATAAAGGAAAAGAACAATTAGGTCAGTGAAGAAATACAGCCCACAGTCCTTGGGGCCCTGGGGGAAATGGTGGTTTAACATCTCTTCTCAATTCCACTGTCAGTGACAACATTCTGGAAGTTGGAAATAGCCCATGGTGGCAGTCCTTTATATCATAAAGCTGGTACCTCTTAAAAAAATCTATTGTCACATCAATAGGTAAAAGTAAGGATATGTAGTTGACATGACACAAACTTAAGAGTCCCTCATGAGCCAATAAAGAGGATATAAAATGTTAATAGTATGTTGGCAATTGGCTCAACATTGTAACGATATTCTCTAGTACAGTGATTTTCAACCTTCATAATGCTGCAACTCTTTAATCCAGTTCCTACTGTTGTTGTGACTACCAAATTATGTTCATTGCAGAGAGTCATTGGTCTGGTTCAAGGCCTCTGGTTTCTGCTACTTTATCAATGCTGGGCCTTCCCTGGAGTCCTTGGTTATCCTGCTGTTGCCTTGCAATGTGGAAATCTTTAAATATATAGGGATAAAAGGGTTTCCTGTGTGACTCACTGTGTCACACTTCAGTTTCCATGATGAGATTGATTTTTTCCCTTCTCTCTTTCTTGTTTATCTTCTCTTAAATTTTATTTTGTTTTACTTTGGGGAGAAGGTTGCAAGGGTGGATATGAAGGAATGGGAAAATGAATGGGATAGAGATGCCTGATGTGAAAGACACAAAGGATAAATAAAAAGGAGAAAATACAGAAAATGACTTTCATTGCTACTTCATAACTGTAATTTTTTGCTACTGTTATGAATCATAACATTTAAATCATAACGTGTAAATATTTGAAAATCAGGATATCTGATATGTCATCCCAGTGAAAGGTTGAGAAATGCCTCTATAGTATAATACATTAAGATGCCATAAAAAATACCTCAGAGGAAATATATATTCTGATGATGTTTGTAAGTAAATATTTTGTTTTTGAATACTTTTTATTTAAAAATACTTCTTATGTGGGGGTATCTTTCCTTTCCCTTTGAAATTCTATCTTCTTTTCTAATGCGTCTGCCTTATTGATTATTATTGTTTAACTTTATTTTTTATTTCAGAATCTCTAATAGTTCATTTTTTTTATATCTTATTCTAGAGCCAGGGGACTGAATCTGCCTTCATTTCTGCCACTGCCTCTTCCTTCATGGACTTTAACTGATAATTATTTCCAATTTTCCAGATGTCCCTTTCTTTGTAATCCTGGTATGTGACACTTATAGTGAGAATGTAACATAAATTACTTTTCATTTATATATTTGATCTCTTTGTTTAGTGCTCAACTAAACAACTTGGACATTGGAGTACAAAGAGACATACTAGTTTCTGAGAGCAAACTTCATATTTGAGTGGCTATGGCTTCTAGAAAAAAAATCTTCAAATGTATTGAATTGAAAGTATTCTCCTTCTGATCCATTGATTAGGTGGTAGTCCCTGCCATTACAAAATATAAATCAATACTATCTACATATCTTCCCTCCTATTCTTCTTAACTGCAGCAATATCTTTGCAACTTAACTTTGGCATTTTAACACTCAGGACTTGATGAAAGAAGAGAAAGAGTAGAATACGTGAAATACAAGGTTCATTTTGAAATGTTGGAACAATGTCTTTGTGGGAACTAAACATAGAAGGATATTTTGTTTCTCTACCTCATACTGAGCAGTTTGAAAGATGTATCTCTAGGACAAACCTGGAAACTCTGAGAATTAATTGGAACCAACAAGGGTAACTGGGAAAAACATCACCTCTCATTTCCTCCATCATTCAACGTCACTGAAACGGAAGTCTTACATGAGAAGGCCCACTCAAGGAGAAGTCATACTGGACACTGTTTGGGTGACAAGAGAATCAAGAGGGGATAAGGAGGGGGGAGGAGACAATGGAATGAATATAGGGAGAGACAGCTAACATTAAGGGGCACTTGAGGGATAATATGGAAATATGATATAGTAGAAGCTTCCTAAAACATATTCATATACAAAGGCAATCCACATGGAAATTGCCAAACAATGGAGGAGACAGTGTCCCAAATGGCCATCTCTTGTCAGCAAATGAAGCTTCCATCACCAAAATTGGGTTCCATCTAATTGAGTTATTGGACAAAGAGGTCCCATGAGACTCCCCCCAAAAAATCAGGCTATTGCTAAGACTGTGGGTTACTCTCCACAAACTGACTGCAAGGCCCCATTGATGAAGACAACACCCACACAACTCATTGAACATGAAGAAGTCAAACAGGTGCCTAAAAAGCCTTCACCACTAGTGGTTAGCGTTTTTAATACAGGAAGGTATTTCACAAGCTACCGAAAGAGAAACATAAACTACAAGCCAGCCACACACCCTTTTATCTACAAGGGTGTCAAGCCTGCAGAATATGCTAAGGCAATTGTGGCACATAACTTGTGAGAGTCACCAACCAATATCTAATTTGACTTAAAGCCTCTCCATGAGATGAAACCCATACCCAAATGACTTAGGTAACCAAAATTTGAGATTAGGTAGCCCAGTGACCTAGGGTAAAAGCCAAATACTACTTTCCAAATAAATAAATAAAATAACATAGCAATAAAGTGACCCCTAATGATATCCTGTTATGTTCATAGACCAGTGCCTTACTGAGCCATCATCAGAAAAGCTTCCCTCTGCAGCAGATATGAACAGATACAGAGACCCACAGCCAGACATTATGCAGAAAGTGAGAGAACTTAGAACACTTAGCCCAAAACAAGATGTCTCCATCAAATCCCCCCTCTCAGGGATCAGCGAACCTTAGGAAAGAAGAAGGTGGAAAGAGATTAAGAGCCAGGGGTGATGGAGAACACCATGAAAACAAGGCCCTCTAAATCAATATTATCAAAGTGCATAAAAGCTGATAGAGACTGAGACAGTTTGCCCGGGGTCTGCACTGGTGTGCACAAGGTCCTCTGCCTATATACCACAGCTTCAAGTTTAGTTTTTATGAGATGTCTGAGTAGGTCTCTAATTCTTGTGTCTTTTCTTGGGCTCTTTTCATTCTGTCTGTTTTGTACAGTTCCTATATTTTAGTTTCTGTTTTATTTTTATTTTATTAGTATTCCTTAGAAATCTATTGTTTACTTATAAGAGACAGAAAAGGGGGTGGATACAGATGGGAGGGAGGTGGGGAGGAACTGGGACAAGTAGAGGGAAAACTGTAATCAGGATACATGATGTGAGAAAAAAATCTATCTTCAATAAAAGAAAAAAATTAAAATAAAACATACATATTGCTTCAAGATATACAATAGTCAAGACCTGTTGCTCATTTCTTCCTATTGTAGATACATTACAGCAGTTTTTGTTTATATATTTTTGATGTTGTATACTTCTCATTGCATCAAGTATAACAAAATAATATTTTTCTTTTTGAAAAAGAGGGAGGATCATTTTCCTATATCCTGATTTTTGTCTCCTTAAAATTCTTCTGAGTACAGTAATACAATAGTTATTAAACTTGCAGGTTTTCTTAGAATCTGGGTAAATGACATTTCTAAAGGAGACTTACAGACTTCTTAATTTATATTCTCTGTGTTAGGCTTTAGTTTTCTTTGACCTACTTTTGATCCATTGTTTGCAATATTATGATTGTTTTGGACAAAGGATATATAAGCTGTGTACCAGTCATGTGACTCTTTCAGATCAAAGACATCAACTGTTGACTTTGAATGTTCAGAACTGGACAGTCTGTTTCATACTTTCATTGAACTCTTAAGATTGCCTTACTGTGCTTTGTACTTTTTAATATTTTTTCTCTGTTTTTGTTTTTTTCTTAACATTTTGATTAAATATTTTGATATACTGTTTCATCCCTTGATGGAATAAATTTCCTCATTGCATTGTTTCTCTAAAAATATTATCAGTTCTTTGAGAATTTCATACATGTCTTGATCATATTCACCCCCTCACTCAACTCTCAAATCTACCCCCTTCCCCACCCACTCAACTTTGTGTTCTTCTGTGCTGTTTAATCCATGAAATTCAATTTGTACTGTCAAAATATACTTGAATGTCTGGCTATCCACTGAAGTATGGTTGATTTAACAGGGGCTACAATCTCAGAGAAAGTCAACTCTTCTTATTTCACCGGCAACACATTTAAAGTAGGTCCATGGCTTGGGGAGGGAGTTAATGTCCACCTCCCCTCTCCCTCTCCATGCTGAGATTTAGTCTGGCTTGACCTTGTGCAGGTTTTGTATATGCTGCCACAACTGATCTGTTCACATGCAGCTTCCCCTGCTGGTTCCATAAACCATTGTTTATTTGTACTCATTCACCACCCTTGATTCTTATCCCTTTCTACTCCATCTTCTTTAATGATCACTGAGCCTTGGGTGAAGGTGTGTGGTATATGCTTTACTTAGAACTGAACATTTTACAGTCTCTTATTCTCTGCACCTTGGTCAGGTATGGGCCTCTGTTAATCATCATCTACTGCAAATAGATTCTTGTCTCACAAAAGTTGGTAAATGATTTAATCTATGGGTATAATAATAAATCATCGGAAGTCAGTTTAATCCTCTGTCCATTTAGGAGAATAATAGTAGTTGGCTTTCTCCTAAAGCTTATGACCAGTCTAGTCATAAATTCTTAGACCAATAATAGGAACCAGAAATTTGTTTGATACTCCCATGGTATTCATAGCATTATCACACCAGAGGACATGTTCTTAAATTTTTATTTTGTTTGTTGTGTGTGTGTGTGTGTGTGTGTGTGTGTGTGTGTGTGAGCACGTGCACGCGCATACATGCTATGGTTACATGTAGAGGTCAGAGGACAGTGTTGCTGAGTCAATTCGCTACTTCTACCTTTAAATGTGTTTTGGCAGTGAACTCATGTTCAATATTTACCGAGATCAAATTCAATCGGGCTTATACAGAACAAGCCTTTACCCATTGGGTCACTTCACCAACTTATCACCATGCCCTGAATGCTTTATAAAGACATAGTGCTGATCATTGCTCTATGAACCAAAGTTATCATATGCCACCCAGGTCTTCATTCTTTCCTTTTTTAATCTGTTAAATGAAGTATTAATGACACTGATTCTTTTTAGTTTGTTATTTGTGTTTAAATTGTGCATGGCGTCACCAGCAAAAGGGACTTAACCTCTGTCTCAGTGCTGCAACCGAGGGCAATAGCAATAAGCTGTATATTTTGGGAGTTCCTTGGACAGCCCTCACCGTTAAAACAAAAGAGGGCTTCTCGTGCCTGGTGTGTTTTCTAGGTATTCCGTGGCTTTTGAAGGGAGCATTGTATATGTACATTTATTATTAAAATCTGTGTAAATGTATGTGGATTACAATTTACAGTTAATATAACAATCTAGAGTGCTGTCATTAAGTTCTAATTGCTGAATCATTATAAATAAATATAATCAATTATCTACAATTAATTCCAGATTGCAATAAAATTCAGAATATCAATAATGACAAAATGAGAAAAATCAGTAAGGTGTAAAATAAATCATGTTCCAACTTTGATATTTACTTTGACGTTAATGTTTCTGGCACTTACTCTTACTTACATTTTGTTTTATTGACTAAGTTCAGTATTTAAACCAAATATTTTAGTTTAGAAAAAAATAAAAATATACACACTAAATAAATATATTTATATTAAATGACGTAAAATGGGATATCTGTATACATAATTGGATAATGTGCTTTGAAAAATGATTCCAAAATTAAAATCTGTTGGCTGCAGAAGGTAAAATGATAATAAGTTTCTTCCTTTCAAAATTCCTCTGTCTTTCCTAATACAAACTAAATAAGGTACTTGTGATAACCAACATGTAAAATTAAATATGTAAATCTTCATGTCAGAAACCATTATTTTAATACAATTTATTAAATATGAAATTTAATAAGATATGTGCTTGAGTTAGTAGTTTTGACTTCTATAGTACCTCGACACTTAAACTATCACACATTATATTGGAATATTGATATTTTTGCTTAGATTCTATAAAAGCAATATTATAAGGTATTCTAGGAGTTATGTGGCCCAAGAATATCTCCATAGATAACAAAAACTGCAAATTTGTTTTTAAAAAAAGACTATTCAAGGACAACAGAGTCATGGATAGATCCCACATGTTTTAAATTTAAGTCTGTGAAGTTTTAACTGAATGAATCAGTCAAGACATTACATATTTTTTCTTCAGTAATAAAACTACTATTTTCAGAGGTTGAAAGACATGTATTGACCTGGACCAGCAGGTTGTTCTTCAGTGACAGGGTTCTAAGAGAGAGGACCAATAGACCAGAAGCTTAAAGAGATAGAAAACTTCAGGATCAGGTACTATTAATTCCACTGATTGAGAATAAGACCACTACCACAGTTCAAAGCCAAATTTGAAGCAATCTTTTATTAAATACTAACCAGGTGGATGAGCTCTATTCAGGTTCATTCCCAGATTTCTAAAAAATGGCCCAGAATCAAGTATGGTAAGGGCTTAAATAGGAAAACCCATAATTCATTGTACTTCCCATCAGGTCCAACTGGGGCAAGCATACATCCTGATTCTGTCCTGCATACAAACCCACATGTGATCAAGCACATCCTGTGCAAATGGGTCAAACAAACTTGTTCAGGGGAGTGAAAAATACATGGCTTGTTATCTCTCATAAACAATAGCCTCCACCACTTCAGGAACTATCTGTCCTTGGGCAAGGGGAGTGCAGATCAGAGGCATTTTTGTTTCATGGATCTCTTAGGCATAGTCATTAAAACTTAAAATGTAACTTTGGCTCTAACGGTAGTCTTGCACAAGTGATGTTTTATGCCAAGCAAGCTTATTAAGAAGTACAGCATCTTATGTACTATTTTCTAAGGAAAAATGGGACAGAGTAAGCAAAATTATCATACAACAGGACAAAGTTAACAGGAGGCTAGTCAAGCAGTGTCATACAAACAGAACAGAGGGCATTTCAAGAGCTTTAGGGACTGAGCACACAGTGGCATTGAGAATAACTCCAGTTTCTTCAGGGGGGAAATCTGAGTCCCCAATAACTGAAACATTAATTTCTTAGAGACCCTAATCTCAGCCACAGAATGGCCTTGTAAAATCTGCTGCTAAGCAAGGACACAGAACTAGATTCCTTTTCTTCTTTCACCAGGACTTCTGAGAAAGAAGATTGATCTGGCTCTCAGCATTGTATTTGTGCTTTCATTTATTTGTTTTTAAAGATTTATTTATTTTTATTTTATGCATATATGTGTTTTTGCCTGCTTATATGTCTATCCACCAAGTCCATGCAGTGCCTGTGAAGATCAAAAGAAAGCATTGAATATTCTAGAGTTATCAATGGTTGTTAGCTACATGTGGGTGCTGGTAACTGAACCCGGGACTCCCATAAGAACAGCAAGTGCTTTTAACTACTAAACCATTTCCAGACCCTTATTTGTACTTTTAGGATGCATTATCATTGCTAATGAATAAAGAATGTACTTTACATGTTATTTCATTGAAAATCCTGATGGATTAAAAACTCCAGAAAGCCTAATCAAGGTCTTTTCCATGTGTAAATTAGGGGGTTCTTAGATTTAAATAATAGTTTCAAACACTTATGGATGCAGAATTCTAGGATACACTCAGGAGAGGAGAAACATGTAACTATCCAAGAGATCTGTCAAATGGTTGTGGGGCCATGATTCCATTGTTCTTACATGTTCATCAAATGATGGAAAGTAGAAAGTCTTTGTATAGATTTCCATATCTAAGTCTTTTTTCAGCAAGGAGAATGGCTGTAAAAATAAGTTTGCATATTACATATATTTGACTCAAATAACAATATGCATATTTTAAGAGATTAGTTGTGACATCCCAAGATACCAACAAACAACTCTGTAATTCTAAATGATACAGTTGATCTTCTGTTTATTGAATAGTCTAAAAAATATTTCTCTGAACTTGGTGGTGTACAGAATTCAATCTTGTCAAGAGACAATAAGAAGTACATTTGATCAAGACAGACTTTATATATATATAGTACATTAAGAAGGGAAGAGCAATGGGTACCAAAGACATCTTGTAGTTTGAGAGGTGACAAATTGTATCTAGGGAAACAATAGCGAGGCATGATTGCTTGGAAATTGAGAAAATTCTGCTGCAGTTCAGTAATCAGTATGGGGTCAGTCAGAATCCTTTGCTTTTGCTGAATCAGTCAGTTTGCCTCACTAGATTTGTCCCAGTTACACTATGTCTTATTAAAATTAAAATAATGTGATGTATTGAATTATAATTAGTATAATTGAATTACAAAATATCTCAGATCTCCCTACATGATGCAATTGTTGCCATAAGAACAAGAAGGAAAGTAAATGTATGCTTTGCCTGTGAATAAATAATATAAATACAGAATTTATATTTATTTTAATGTCTTCTATACTTATTTTATTAATTTATCTGTAAAAATTCCAAAGAAGCCTAAAGCCAGGCTACTTCCTTCAGTTCTCTTTTTAGAGATTTTCACTGCATTTATTAAATAAAAAAAATCAAGTCCTTCAATACCAGCAGGAATCCCAGATATCCCCAGTGTTCATCATTAGCAATTATAATTTTTAAACAATGAAAAGATACATATCAAATATTTGTACAGAGGACAAAGAGAAAAAAGTCCAGGCATTTTTTTTCTCAGATGCGACCAAACTCAGCTGGGTTTTTTGTTTTTTTGTTTTTTTTTTCTGTCTCTCCAGCAAAAGACATTTATACTTTTATATTTAATAGGAACAGAATTCTAGTTTCTACACCTTACTATTTATTTGGGACTTTAGGTATAATGTCATTAGATTTATACCTAGTCAGTATTGATCCTAACAAAATGACCTTCATAACCTCATATATTGAGAGCACACTAAAGAAAGCTAACCATGTTCTGGGACAAAAGTTAACCCCTGAGTTTAAAAATATAACCTGTGTTTTCATTGGTACAAGTAAAAGGTAAGCAGAAAATATTAATGTGCTTACAAATGTTCTAACTACTAGAATTAATTTTGAGTATTCAAGTCTAGGTCCTGTCTGCAATTCTTCATCTCCTGAAAACTCTTCCATATTTTTGCTTTGTCTCTTAATATTTTGTTTAACCTTTAAGTTGAGATATTTGTCTACTTGTCTAATCTATCTTCATGAATAAGCTACTATTCCTTTGCATACATTACATGTAAATATTCCAATGGGTGACCTGGAGCTGCCACAGAGACTAAGTCTCTGATCTTATGCTGATCCAGTGTATTCTTTTTAAAAGAAGAAAGTAATTTTCTCTTTTTCTTTTAGTTCTTCCTTGCTTCTAAACTTCTTACCTGTCAATAAATGCATGAGGTTCTTGATGTATGTTAAAATCATGTGGGGTTCTCTGAATCTTCACTGATGCTGCTAGGATTCACAGGAATGCTAAACTAATGAAACATCATAAATTTTTGTAATTGTATTTGAATTCTATGTCCTCTTGAGGACTCTCTCCAGCAAAACTTTTGCTGCGTTTCCTGGGCTTCACGTGAGCCTGATTACAAAAGGGTATGGGAAATACCCTTGCACCTGCTTCCACAAAAATCCTGGAAGATATTTTCCATGCTTTAGTTTTTAGTTGTTAGTTGTTAGCAGTAATTAGCACCCAATAGGTGAGGAGCTCATCCTAAGGCAGGTTCTTGCACAAGTTTATTGATACAGTGATGATATCACAGTGTTGTACTTTCAACTTCCTGCTGTTTTCTCTCCTTGATCAAATTGCCTGAAATTTTTCTTAATATTTTTTTTCTGTTAAATGAGAACCTTTATTGAAAAATCAACTTTTGACCCTAATAAAGAAAGAAATAATCTTCATGTTCTTCTGTAATGGAATGGGTTGTGTTTTCAGGCAAATTAATTTTTGTACTTTTCTCCAGGGAACTTAGTAATGCATTTAATGAGTCCAAATACTTTGGAAATAAAAGCCCCACATCAACTCTTGTATTAGCTCTTCTGCCCCTTGAGAATTAAGTACACATATGTTCCCTCTGCTGTTGGTATAACAGTAGACAAAGTGGTTGATTTGATATTGTTTTGTTTTATACCAAATTATCAAAATTCCTGTTTGTATAATATATATTTTATCTTTACAATCCTTTGCATAGTATATCAGTGGAATTTATTACATGTATGAAAAGTCAATATAAAGAAGAACACTCTTCTCTTCTGTAATGAGGACTTATATGGGGAAAAATAGGTAAGAGTGTGGGAAGATTCTTGACGGTAAGGAAAATATCCTCCAAAATAGCACAGGCAATGGAAATATGGGAAGAGAAAATGATTGACATTTTAAGTAGAGTCTCCAATTTTTCTTTCATCCAAAATTCATAAGTGCTTAGGAGATAGCTGTTTAATTCAGCCTTACTTTCATTATTAAAATAATGATTGAAGAGTATAACTTCTGATCTGTGACTCATATATCTCACTGCTAATTCTTCCCCAAAATAAAACAGACTTACTTATTGAGTTACAGATAACCCTGCACAATTCTTCCTATCTTGCTCCTTTACTCAGAGCAGGAAAATCATGCTTACATAAACTTACCTCACATTTAAGAGATGAACAGAATATATGCATGTGTGTGTGTGTGTGTGTGTGTGTGTGTGCATGTGTGTGTGTGTTAACAGAAAGCAAGATAAAATAATGATATCCATGACAGTGATGGTGATTATTATGAGAATAGCCATATAGTGATGCAAGTCATAATGATAGTGATAATGGTGAGGATGATGATGATGATGATGATGATGATGTTAGAAAGTCTCATGGTTTAAGAGACCTGTCCTTTTCCCATGTCCTCATACATATCACTATTCTATTGTGATTATTTCTCACTTAACTCATTCCTGAGAGAAGAGGGGAAAAGGACAGAGAGGATATTTCAGTGAGTCTTTGCATGCACAAATGTGAATGCAGGAAGATAGAGAAGGAAACATGCCTACTTTCAAGACTAGTTTATTTGTAATGACATTATATGGCAATTATATAGCATGAAAAACTAATGGGTTTGTGAATTTTCTCATAAAGATTCTTCAAGAGCTTTTATACTAAAATAAAATATATAAAACTTTCCACGACAAATTATCATCCAAGAATGCAGTATTTAAGTAGACAATTTGAGTCATTCTTCTAAAAAGACAGTCAGAAATTGTTGTCAAATTTAAGGTGACAAAAAGAAGCAATCTTCTGAAGGCAAATATAATATTATAAGGGTAAAGTACTGCATAGACCTATCAAATACATTCCAGATTGAATCTCTCCCTTTGCAGGTGCACCGTGTTATTTAGTGGTTTACCCACTCAAATGGATTACTGTTAGATGACTCATTGCAGTCCAATCACAGCCAATTGGTAGGCAAAGACTAACAGATATAAATGAGAAATTATACAATCTGAAACATTTGGAGATATTAATAGTCACTGATAATTCGTTAAATTCTTTTTGTGTTCAGTTTACTACCTAAAGGATCCTATCTTATATGTCATTTGTAATATTTGGAAAGTCACATGTACAAAAGTACACTTTACTGACTAGTCAATGTGTTATTGACAAATGATATAATATGATAATGACTATTCAGTGTTATCTAATTTTTGCAAACTATTTTCTGTATGATAAAAAAATTTCTTGGAACCTGGCATGTATTTGTTCTTTCAGTATCTGTAACAACCCCAAGACATTGTTACTATTAATGGTCTCAGTTATGGATGATGGAATTAAATCACAAATTCAATAAATTTACCAAAGCCACATTTTTGGCACAGACTGTATCTAGATTTAAGGAAACCTAAGGACCTGATTTCTCCACTGTATACAATTCAATTAAATAGTGAAAATATGATGAGGAAAAGAGAGGTTATAAGATCTTTTATTAGCCTACTATATCTACTTGCAGTATCAGTTAAAAGTAGGTTCTTCTGATTTTCTGCCTTGCCACTCCCTCAAGACAAACATCATGAGATAGTAACTAAGTCCTAATTAATTTCTTATTTCTTCAAACCGTCCCCCTTTTATTAATCTAGTGCTTCTTCAGGCAATGTAAAACACTTGATTAGACTTTTACTTTCTCATTTGAAATCACATTACAATTACCCTCATAATATAATTTAGTCACCTTACTGAGAATTCTGGCAAGAACAGACAAATCAACCATATCCATATTATAGATGTTCTTATTATATATATGTTCTGTATATAATGCATGTGTATATATGTGTGTGTATGAAAATTAATATTCTTTATTTTCCTGTCAAATTTATAAGTACATCCATTTAAATCAGAGCTGAGACAATAGTATTGTCTTCCAGTTTCTTGTAGAGAAGTGTCCTTTACACTTATATGTGTAGTTATTTTATGACAGCCAACATGTAGTAAATATCTGGTGCTAAATTATATAAGTAATAATAATTCAATAAAACACTTGTGACTCATGATTCAGATCACCTGGCCTGAATTTTAGTTTTTCCTCTTATGTGTGATTAAAGCAGTTAAGTTCACTGTCCTCCTTTTCCCACTCCGGAAAACATCAATAATTTATAGTGTCATTAAAAGACAATACACATGATGGTGCTTCAGACACAAATGTGCTGTGAGCAGTGTTACACACACCATTAAAGTTGGAGAACTGTGGTTCCTTTGTAATTCTTTAAATAATAATCTGTATATAATGTTCAAAGAACCCAAGCAGACAACACCTTTTGTATTGAAAACTTTCAGGTGTTTATTAGAATTTCTAGTAAGCACACTGAGGGAAATGTTTAAAGTAGTTTGGGATTTCATGCATGGTCATTTTAATTCAATTATTTTCCTCAAATTTCCTCTGGTAGACAGTCAGTTTTAGTAGCTATTTTCTAATAACAGAGCAAAGAAAAGTAAATAGGATGGGAAACAAAGACCATGTGAATTTACTTTATTGCACCATGAATGAAAACTGTATAATTGTTAAAATAAAGAAATAGAAAAAAAAATCCAGAAAAAGAAACTTTTGGGAGCACAGAATATTTTACCCCTGGTGTTTCATTACCACTCTTACAGATAACAAATGCACACTTACTTCCAAACACAGTACTAACAACACATTGCATTCTAACAGTATACTAGCTGAATGAAAGGCCTTTAGAACCCCTTGTGGGAGCCCACAAAGGTTTCCTACTGAGATCTGAGCTTTCTTTACACAGCAGGGCTGCATTAGGGGATGGCTTGACCACATGAATGTTTAGCAGGTATTTGGAGTGCTTTGTACTTGGTTGTGCTATGGAGAGGTCTTTTGCTCCACCCCTTGGCATTCCTTTAAAAGCCATTTAGCAGACACAGAAGGGGATGATGAGTTTTGACCCAGGCCCTGCCAAGGCTGTCCTGTGTTTCTATCTGTCTCTCTCCTCTTTCTTTCTTTTCTTTCTTTCTTTCTTTCTTTCTTTCTTTCTTTCTTTCTTTCTTTCTTTTTTTTTTTTTTTTTTTTTGCAAAACAGGGTTTCTCTGTGTAGCTTTGCGCCTTTCCTGGCTGGCCTCAAACTCACAGAAGTCCACCTGCCTCTGCCTCCCATGCTGGGATTAAAGGCATGTGCCACCACCTCCAGGCTCTCCTCTTTATTTCTATCTAAATATATTTCTCAGTTCTCCCTGCTTAAGAGTACCCTGGGGGAAACAGCGAGGGCAGGCCTTCGACAGATAGCAACAGAAACAGGGACCAGGGGCTTGGCAAAAGCTGGGGAGAAAGCCCCATGGGGAGCAGTTGGACATGCCTGGTTTTGTAGTGAAAGTGAAGGTGGGGTTTGTATTCTTGGGAGTGATAGTGAAGCAGTGAAAGGCCGAGGTTGGAAAGTGAGGCTGCAGCATAGGTATATCTCTATCAATGTTCTCTCTCTCTCTCTCTCTCTCTCTCTCTCTCTCTCTCTCTCTCTCTTAAATTCTATCTATAAAAATTAAGGAAAAATGTAAGGTAGTATAGTAATACAGTGTAGTAAAAATTTAGAATAAGGTAGCGAAGGAATCTTCAGAAGAAAACTTAGATTAAGATAAGCAACAAGACAGAGGAACTATGTGCTTAATTTTCTAACTATGAGGCTAGGGACATTAACTGGGGAAAACCAGAGGAAAAAACGTACCAAAGAGTGTAGATGTAACCAATCGTATTATTAAAATAAGAAACACAGAGCCAAGGTAAAAGAGAAAAGCCGAGAGGTCAGAGCTCAGAGATAAAATCTTACCTCCTGCAGTGCTCCTAGCTTCCCCGAGAGAGGGAGGTACTTCCTGTGTCCCTGTTTAAATAATCTTTCTGTTCTGCCTTCTCATTGGTTGTAAACCCAACCACATGACTGCCTCATCACTGCCTGTAAGTACCGCCCTCCAGGTCTTAAAGGCGTATGTCTCCAATACTGGCTGTATCCCTGAACACACAGAAATCTACCTAGCTCTTCTAACCACCACGCTCTCACTATGGCTCTAATAGCTCTGACCCCAGGGCAACTTTATTTATTAACATAAAATTAAAATAACATTTCAGTACAAATAAAATATCACCACATTTCCCCTTTTCTATTTTAATAAAAAGAAAAAAGGCAAAAGGTTATAACTAACAAAAGAAAAACTATATACAAAAGTACAATAACTATATACAATATATACAAGTAACAAATACCTAAACGATGTCTAGTCCATTTGTATTTGACAAATCAGAGAAAATAATTCCCTTATCTATCCTATTTTAGTAAGTCCAAAATGTATCTAATTCACTTTCTATCCTAATTAATCTTCAACTATAACTAACTAATCTTCAACTCCCTCAGAGACCCAAGAAGGAAATAATATTAGCTAACAAAAATAAAAACAGGAAGTGCACAAAAGCAACTTCCAAAAATTTTGTGAGTTGACAGAAACAACCAGCTGCCTGGACAGTCACCTGAGGTTTCTCCACAGTGTTGGGGCATCATCTTCAGCCTATAGGCTTAGCGTATCTGACAGACTCATTTGTGAAGTAGGTTGTACACAAGGTCAACAGTTCAACCTCACATTGGGTGAGAGCAGTCCATGTACCAGAAACACCTGAATTCCACTAGTGTCATGTCATGATTCAGGATTTTAAATTCTGGAAATTGTTGATGGTTTTTGAATTCAGCTGTCCATTCTTCTTGGCTGTGTATATATGGCTTCATCTAAGCATCCCCTTCTCCACATCCCTCTATTAAATGCCAGTCTACTATTGAGAGGCGTGAGCTTTCAGTTGCTGTTCCATTGCACAACAGAAGCCATTGGCCCACTGCCTGTTCAGCTGCCTTCGAAGAAAAGGACACTGTACCTTTTCCAGATTGTGAAGGCGACTTCAGGGATGGTGCCATATTGTCCTGGCCTCAGAAGATGCCTTTTGATAAAGCCATAACCACACTTGTTTTGGCAGGAATCGGTAGTCCTTTGTTTCGTGTTCTGTCTGTCCATTTTTTCTGTTGATTTGAGGATACTTTGTTGTCCAGTGGCTAACTTTTGCCACAATGAAAATTAACTCCATATGCAGTTTCTTCAATGCCCATATTTTCTCTGAAGTAGATTGGTACTGCCAGGAGCCGACATGTCTCAAAAAAGAAAAATTTCTAAGTTATTAAAATATTTTAAATGCCATATTCGTTAGATCTCTGAAGGGTTTGAAGATGACCTGTCTAAAATATATCTGCTCAATTTTTAAAACATATCTAATATGACTACAATTTCTATTGTAATGTCTAACTACTAACTTTCATTTCTTTATATCCTAATAGTTGGTAATAATGTAAAGTATTTAAAACTAGTAATTGTCTTTTTCTTTTCTTTCTTTCTTTTTTTTTTTTTTTTTAAACAAGAACCTTAAATCTAATCTCCTTTGCTTAGCCTTTTTCCTAACCCTTGACAACAACTTGTAACCAACCCCCCTAAACAATTGAAAATTATCCCAGACCCAAAACCCATTAAAAGAACCAAAAAACCACCCGCCCCACACCACTTCTTTGGCAATATGGGTGTCATATTCTTAAAATTGCTTCCTGCTGGGTATGGGTGAAGTTATCTTTATCCTGAAAGAAAAATTTAGGTTAATTGTCAAATTCTAGGAAAGGTAACTATATCCTTCATTATTATCCAGTCTGTGTATAAAGCCAAAGTTCAGGGTTTATCTCAAGTCCTTATTCAAGTAGTCTTTGAGACTGGATCATCTCAGCTAGTCATCTCAAAATTGTTCTGAGCACCTTGTAGTTCAAAGCTGATCTGTAGATGATGTTTGTCAGCTTAGTGATATTATTATTGTCCACGTGGAATTGTTGTTGTTGTTGTTGTTGTTGTGGGGCCCCATCTTCTTTCCGGAGACTTCAGTTGATGTTAGGCCTGGCCATGATTTCCTGCAGAAAACTGATAAGAGACTCGAACACAAAGACATATATATGCAGCTAACTGAAGCCTTTTTTCTAGAATTAGTTAGTACTCTATATGACCATTCATATCTTAACAAAGTTTAAAATGTATATATATATATTAATCTTGTAAATTTTGATATAAAATTTATACTTTAAGAAAAGTTTAAAGAATCAGAATAGAATCAAAGAGTTGAGATTAGTAATAGAATAGTCCCTTAATTAATTTGGCTTTTGTCCTGTCCCATAGCAGAAAATGGCTCTTTCTGGCATGATACAGGGAGTTTGCATTTTCCTTTTAACAACATGCTTGAGTTTGAAGAAGGAGAGAGCCATTCTCCAACTCCAAAGTCAGCTTTAAATTTTAATTGAACTGGGACTATTAGAAAACCAATAGTGTTAAATCTTTAGAGAAAAGCAGAAACAAACATTTAAGAAGACATAAAATTTTTTAGATAATATATACCCATATGCCATATACTCCCATATACTCTGTTTCCTGGGATAGATGATTTGTCCCTTTTCTTCAGTTGTCTCATTTGTCTTGTGTCCTTCAGATTCCTTAACCTTCATTCTCCTAAAAGACAAAAACAAAAACCTTCCCCCAAGACTAATTTTGGGGATGTTCCTTTTTGGCAAGTTATTATCTGATTAAATGAAAAGACATGTGTTACAGGTACAAGTTAGTTTAAATTGGATGTTCATGCTGGTTGATGAACTATCACCTCCTCTAATTAAGAGGTTTCTCTTGTTCAAATCGAACCTTTATCAATTTTGATGGTACCCACAGCTTATCTTCTCCTATAGAAACAAAAGCAAAACCTCGTCCCCAACGTAATACATACCCTGGCTTCCATTCTGAGGTCAGCACATCCTTAAAGTATATAGGCTGATTTAATTCTGTAGTTTTTTCTATTACCCAATGTCTCTCTGCAGCTGTTGTTCCTTTCTCATTGGCATTCAGAAAATTCAAAGTTAATAGAGCATTATGCAGTCTATTTCTGGGGGTTTTTGTTACTCCTTTCTGTTTATTTAGCATATCCTTTAGAGTTCTGTTTGATCTTTCTATAACTGCTTGACCTGTAGGATTATGTGGTATGCCTGTAATATGCTTTATATTGTAATAAGCAAAAAACTGTTTCATTTTAACAGAGACATATGATGGAGCATTGTCAGTTTTGATTTGTGAAGGTATACCCATGATGGCCATAACTTCTAGCAAATGAGTGATTACAGAATCAGCTTTTTCAGAACTCAAAGCAGTTGCCCATTGAAATCCTGAATAAGTATCGATAGTGTGGTGTACATATTTCAGTTTTCCAAATTCTGCAAAGTGAAACACGTCCATCTGCCAGATTTTATTCCTCTGAGTACCCTTTGGGTTACATCCTGCTGGTAATGGTGTTTGATTATAGAAGGAACAAGTAGGACATTTCTTTACTATTTCTTTGGCTTGTTGCCAGGTTATGGGAAAATCCTTTTTTAAACCTTTACTATTGACATGATGTTTTTTATGAAATTCTGAGGCCTCCAGCACATTTCCTATCAATAATTTATCAATCTCATCATTGCCTTGTGCTAGAGGGCCTGGCAGACCAGTATGAGATCGGATGTGAGTTATATATAAAGGATGACTCCTTTTCCTGATTGTATCTTGTAATTGAATAAATAGTGAAGTTAATTCTGAAGCATCAGGGATAAATTCTGCAGTCTCAATATGTAATACCACTCTTTCAGCATACTGAGAGTCAGTTACTATGTTGAGAGGTTCTGAAAAATCCATTAATACCAACAGAATAGCATACAATTCTGATTTTTGCACTGAATTATAAGGACTTTGTACCACTTTACTTAAATTTTCTGATTTGTAACCTGCCTTTCCTTGTTTGTTGGCATCTGTATAAAATGTACGAACTCCAGATATGGGTTTTTGCCGTACAATTCGAGGCAAGATCCAATCAGCTCTCTTTATAAAATCAATTCTGTTGCTTTTGGGATATTTGCTGTTAATTTCTCCCAAAAAATTACTGCAAGCTCTTTGCCAAGGTTCACTTTCTGTCCATAATTTTTCAATGTCCTCCTTAGTTAAAGGTACGACAATTTCTGCTGGGTCTATTCCTGCTAATTGACGAAGTCTCAATTTTCCTTTCCAAATCAAGTCAGAGATTTTTTCCCCATAAGTTTTTAATTTTTTATTTGGTTTATTTGGTAAAAATATCCATTCCAATATAATATCTTCCCTCTGCATTAATATTCCAGTAGGGGAATGCCTAGAGGGTAAAATAACCAAAATGCAATCCAGCTTTGGATCAATACGATCCACGTGCCCTTCATGTACTTTCTTTTCTACCAAGGCCAATTCTTTCTCAGCTTCAGGTGATAATTCTCTTGGACTATTTAAGTCCTTGTCACCTTCTAAGGTTTTGAACAAATTAGTCAGTTCATCATTTTTTACCCCAACAATAGTTCGTAGATGAGAAATATCTCCAAATAATCTTTGAAAGTCATTAAGAGTCTGTAGTCTATCTCTCCTAATTTGCACCTTTTGGGGTCTAATTTTTTGTAGCTCTATTTTATATCCTAAATAATTAATAGAATCTCCTCTTTGTATTTTTTCAGGAGCAATTTGTAATCCCCAGCAAGGCAAAATTTTCTTTACTTCTTCAAACATTCTTTCTAAAGTATCTGCATTTGAGTCAGCTAGTAAAATATCATCCATATAATGATAAATTATAGATTTAGGAAATTTTTTACGTATCACTTCCAATGGCTGTTGTACAAAATATTGGCACAGAGTTGGGCTATTTAACATTCCCTGTGGGAGGACCCTCCATTGAAATCTTTTAACCGGTTGAGAATTATTATAAGTAGGCACTGTGAAAGCAAATCTTTCTCTGTCTTTTTCTTGTAAGGGTATTGAAAAGAAACAGTCTTTTAAATCAATAACTATGAGAGGCCATCCTTTTGGTAACAGAGTAGGCAAAGGAATTCCAGATTGTAGAGAGCCCATCGGCTGAATTACTTTGTTAATTGCTCTAAGGTCTGTTACCATTCTCCATTTACCAGATTTCTTTTTAATAACAAATACAGGAGAATTCCAAGGGCTGGTTGACTGTTCAATATGCTGAGCATTTAACTGTTCTTCTACCAGCTCTTCTAAAGCCTGGAGTTTCTCTGTTGTTAAAGGCCATTGCTGAACCCATACAGGCTTGTCTGTTAACCATTTTAAAGGTAGAGCTGTTGGTATTTTTGGAAGATTATCAGTTGTTGTGCCCTGTTCTTGTATAATATGGATGGCTGGTGACCACTCAAAATAATGCCTTCTAATATTTCTCTCAGAAACATGTGCTAGTTTATGATTTGTTTCTGAGATTGGAGGGATTTTAATCTGAGTATTCCATTGTTGCAACAAGTCTCGACCCCACAGGTTCATAGCTATGTTAGCGACATATGGTTTTAATTTTCCTCTCTGTTCTTCTGGACCTATACATTCCAGCCATCTTGCACTCTGTTTCACTCCAGATAATGTCCCAATTCCTAACAGTTGAACGTTTACCTCTTGAAGAGGCCAAGCTGGATGCCAAAATTCTGGTGCAATTATGGTAATGTCCGCACCTGTGTCTACCAGACCAGACAACAAAACACCATTTATTTTTATCGTTAATTTTGGTCTCTGTTCATTAATAGAAGTTTGCCAAAAAATTTTCTTTATGTTTTCTCCTGAATTTTCTATTCTCTCTTTTTCATCATCCTGACCAGCATGATTTATTCCAATAGTCATTTGGTTATTTAATCGCTCAGAGCAGGGATTTCCTCTACAGCTGCAGGAAAGGTTTGAACTGGTTTTGCTATGGGGGCCTGCATGAGGCCCCTCCGGGAGTTTCCCGAAAGCTGAGGCAAAGGATTACCCTGTCTGTCCTTTGTTGATCTACATTCGTTGGTCCAGTGTTTTCCCTTACCACACCTTCTGCATACTCCAGAAGGAAGGGGCATTCTGTTGCCATTGTTCCTTGAAGAAACATTGCTTCTAGGAATGACCTGTTTACAGTCCCTTTTAAAATGTCCTTGCTTTCCACACCCAAAACATCTAACACTCCTCAAACCTTTTGAAATTACTTCTCCTACCCACGTATCATCATGCTCATCAGCCTCAACATTAATTGTTTCTCTAATCCAATCTTCCAAAGGTGCAGATCTTGCCCTTAACGGCCTGATTATTCTTTTGCATGCTGCATTCGCATTCTCAAATGCCAAAGCTTCAATTATTGCCTTACTAGCTTCTGATCCTGAGACCATTCTGTTTACTGCTGAAGCCAGTCTTTCTAAAAAATCTGTGAAAGATTCTTTAGGGCCTTGCATAACCTTTGTGAATGACTCATGTTTTTTTCCTGGTTCATCAACTCTGTCCCATGCATTCAAGGCTGCCATTCGACATAAAATTACGGTTTGAACATCATATAAACATTGTGTTTGTATTGAAGCATATTGGCCTTCTCCAATAAGCTGATCCTGACAAACTTGTATTCCTTTATCCCTCCATTGTGTTTCTACGTTTCTAGCTTCCTCCTTAAACCAAGTCAGAAATTGAATTCTCTGGCTGGGTTCCAGAACAGCTTGTGCAAGGTCCCGCCAGTCCTGTGGTATAATCCTATTATATGTTGACCAAGAGTTTAACATTTGCTTTACATATGGGGAATGCATGCCATAAGATACTATTGCCTCCTTAAACCTTTTAAAATCCATCAGTTCAATTGGAGCCCAGATATTTTGTGTAGCCATTTGATCAGGCATCTGCTGTACGGTTACAGGATAAATTAAGGATGACTGTGTGAAAACAGGCTTTCTTTCTGTAACCTTATGATCCAAACTTGAACCAACTTCACTGTGAAAATTAACAGGTTTTTCTAAAGCTGTTATCCTGGCACTTAAATCGACTATCTTTTTAAATAGTAAAATGAGAATAAGCATGGTGATTAACTGCATAATTCCCATAATACTAATCTTTTCATATAGTTGTTCCATTGTCAGACTGCCTAAAATTTCAAACAAAACCCAATTTTCTTCCAATGTACACAGGAAACCCATTTTTTTAAATGTGGAAAAAATTTGTCTTTTAAATAGTTTCCTTTATGACTTACCAAATCTGCGTAGAACAGTAGAAATCCGAGCGAATTTCAAAACAGCCACCTAGAGTCCTAGGTGTAAATCCAGAGAGAGAGAGAGAGAGAGAGAGAGAGAGAGAGAGAGAGAGAGAGAGAAACAGAGAGACAGAGAGAAAGCAAGAGAGAAAGCGAAAGCGAAAGTGAAAGTGAAAGCGAAGGGGTAGCCGGCTAAAGCTTAAAGCCAGCCACTTGTTCCCTCTTGAGCCTAGTCAAGGCTTGGCTTTACAGGCAGGGGCCCTGTTTAGCAGGGCAGGCCTGAGCTGTTTGTAGCACTGGCTTTAAGCAAGCAGCTCACAGTCCAGCCTGAGCCCAAGCAGACCTGGGCCGGGGCTAGGGAGCCGGCTGCTCTGGCTAGGGAGCCGGCCCCAAGCAGTTTTTAATGGATTCTTGTCACGTTGGGCGCCAGATGTAGATGTAACCAATCGTATTATTAAAATAAGAAACACAGAGCCAAGGTAAAAGAGAAAAGCCGAGAGGTCAGAGCTCAGAGATAAAATCTTACCTCCTGCAGTGCTCCTAGCTTCCCCGAGAGAGGGAGGTACTTCCTGTGTCCCTGTTTAAATAATCTTTCTGTTCTGCCTTCTCATTGGTTGTAAACCCAACCACATGACTGCCTCATCACTGCCTGTAAGTACCGCCCTCCAGGTCTTAAAGGCGTATGTCTCCAATACTGGCTGTATCCCTGAACACACAGAAATCTACCTAGCTCTTCTAACCACCACGCTCTCACTATGGCTCTAATAGCTCTGACCCCAGGGCAACTTTATTTATTAACATAAAATTAAAATAACATTTCAGTACAAATAAAATATCACCACAAAAGAGGAGAAAAAGATTCTTGTGGGAAGCGTTTGGCCTGTGAACAGTCCCCAGTGGCAGAGAAAATAATTTTACCTGAGGCAAATGCAGATGAAATGAAACTTTTCTCTCTGCTGATGCTGCAACTGCATGGAAACACCATTGTAGATGTAACCAACCGTCTTATTAAATAAGAAACACAGAGCCAATGCAAAGAAGAAAGCCAAGAGATCAGAGCTAAGAGCCTTACCTGCCTGCTGCAGCTAGCCTCTTCAGCCAAGAGACCTCTCCAAAAGAGCTATTTCCTGTGTTTTTGTCTTTATATAGACTTTCTGTTCTGCCTTCTCATTGGTTGTAAACCCAACCACATGACTGCCTTGTCACTGCCTGTCTGTACAGACCTCCAGGTCTATGGTTGGTATTGAGATTAAAGGCGTGTGTCTCCAATGCTGGCTGTATCCTTGAACACACAGAGATCTACCTAGCTCTGCCTACCAAGTGCTGGGATTAAAGGCGTGTACCACCATGCCCAGCTTTTGCTATGGCTCTAATAGCTCTGACCCCAGGGCAACTTTATTTATTAACATACAATTAAAATCACATTTCAGTACAAATAAAATATCATCATACACCATACCAACAGAATTAGTTTCCTCTTGGCCACAGAAGCCAAAGTTTAGAGAACAGAAGTCTTGGGAAAAGTTGGAGGTCCTTCTCTCTCAAATACTGAAAGGTTTCTTGGGAAAAACTTAATGTCTCTCTTAAAAATTAGAAAACTTTTCAGATCTTTGCTTCTCAGATTTTTCTCTTTCTGTAAAGACAAAATTAGATTAACCTGAAAATCTATAGGAAAATCACCTGTGGTTTGCTCTAAGAAAAAACAGAAAGTCCTCTTGAAACAAGGCAAATCCTCTCTGCTAGCCCTGTTGCTCCAAGCTAGTATTAGAAAAACAGTAGCCAGAGTTCCCTGAGGCAAGGGCCTGGTGAGAGAGTGCAGGCAGAAAATAGAGCAATGACAAATTCCTCCCTAAAAGGTTCAGGACCTGGGGAAAGCTGTTAACATAAAAAAGCAGGGTCTAAGTTCCAAGCAGTAGCTGCCATGGCAGCATAGGAAAAGCTGAGGCAGAATTGGGGACAGAAACCCCTACCTCCAGGAGCAGTTAGCAGAGGAACAGATCTGTGATTGGGGCATCTGAGACTCTGCATTTGCGGGGAAGGAACAAGCAGGAACAAGACAAAGATCTATCCAGGAAAGAGTCTCTCTGAAAGGGCTGTGAAAAAGCTCTATTTTAATTACTTTCATTTTCTTTCACTAACCCAGTAAGGTGGATAAACAAGTCCTGAAGGAATTTTGCTTCTAGCACCAAAAATGCCTGTTTGAAGTGCACACAGACAGGCATTACCCACTTTGGGAACAGTGTCTGGTGAAAGAAAAACACCTATCAATGCCAGCTGAGGGAGAACAGAAATCTCCCAATCTCCTGTGGTAAAGGAGCAAAATCTTGACTCAAAAGCCTCCCATGCTAAAAGCAGAAACTTGATTTGAAGCCATGTAACCAAAAACAAACGTGTGTATACCTGAAAGTCATCCTGGGAAATGTAGTCTGCAATGTGGTTTGTAATAGTGGGATGATACAGAGAAATGCAGTCTTGGAAATGAAGACTTTTTTCAGTTCAAAATATCAGTACTACCTCAAAAACTTTTTTCAACTGAAAATTTTGTTTCTTTTATAAGCATAGCTAAAAAAAAACTTGGCTTTACTTCCCCAAAAATGAACAGGTGATTTAAAGCTTGCCTCTCAGGAGACATTTAAAATGCTAATACTGTTTATCAATAAGTCACTTTAAAGCCATTAAAGCAAAGAAAAGTGATTCCTACACTGGGAAATTGTTTTAGGTATGGAAAAAATATCCAGGCAAGTAAAAATAAAAATAAAAATAAAAAAACTTGGGTTGAGTTATGAGGAGATACTAGAGAGGACAAATGAGGATAATCAGAAGTTCTACAATGAATGGTTCCTTTGCAAATCTAATAGAGGAACAAGGAAGCAGACATTCAAAAGGAAATGACTGCTTTGTAGATGGGAACCAAACTTCAGAAAATCTAGCTATTTTACAAAATAGAGTTGTTTTACTTGAAAGTTCCCTATAAGAAATCAGTGCTAAATTAGAAGGCTTGCTTAGTGAATACAGTGATGTTTGTGAGAATGGGAAAAATGTAGCAAGTACCAAATGTTGAGAAGATACAACTGCAGTCTGAATTAAATAACTCATGGTCAGAATGTGTCACAGCTGCTAATAAAAATAACATCAGCCATCAGTGGTTGAGAAGCTAATGAATGAAGTAAAAATACTAAATAATGAAAATGTTCATCCTCAGAGTAAGCTAATGAAGGATGTGTTTCATGAAACAACATCTAGTTCTTGACTCCTTTGAACAGTAGCAGTTTTGGTGAACAAATAACCTTGCCAGAAATGTTGGGATAATAAAAATTTATCAGAAACATCAGCATTGTTAAAAAAAAAAAAAAAAAAAAAAACAACTCATGGCAAATACAGCTTTAAAAATTTAAGAAGAGGGGAATTTGTACCCTCAGAAATTTGCTGTTGGCCTGAGTTTAGAAAAGAGGAATGTTGGTTCCAATGACACTCCTCCAGAAGAACTGAAATAAAAGAGCAGTGGAACTGATGTTCCTGATACTGAGGTTCCATATTGCAGTCTGGGGATAGCAGGAGGATAAGGAGGCCCCCAGATTGCTGAGGAGTTTGGGATGAAGTTTCACCAATGTTTTTGGTACACAGGGGAATCTACTGGAGGCTGCAGATCTGGAACCCCACTCCAGCTTAGACAATTATCTTCTTCTGATGAGAAATTGACTGTTTTGTAGTTTCAAGCTAAGCAATTTAGAGTGTTCCTTGGGAAGTTTTTCTCCTTATCCTTTTTTCTTCCTTTATAGGCTTGCTGTAAACTGAGATAGCTCTTAATAGAGGTTTTATAAAGTATCTGGAATGCATAAAGTACTGTTTAGCAGCAACACTATTTTCTACTTTCTAAATGAAGTCCAAAGAAAATTACTCTCTATCTTGTTGGAAGATAATATACATAGTTCTGTTAAGAAATTGTTTCTATGTGGATTTCTGTGTACCTCTCTAGCACTTTGCTTCTTCCTATTCTCATGTGGTCTTAATTTATCATGGTCTTTTATTTCTTGTTCTCCCTCTCTGTTCTTGATCCAGCTGGGATCTCCCACTCCCCTAAGCTCTCTTTCCCTTGAACATTGCCCCTCATTACCCCCACTCATGTCCAGGTTGTTCATGTAGATCTCATCCATTTCTCTGTCATTGGGCTATCCCTGTGTCTTTCTTAGGGTCCTAGAAATCTCATCCAATGACTGAGGGAACTAGATGTAGAGATCCATGGCCAGGCCCCAGGTGGAGCTCCCGGAGTCCAGTTGGCAAGAAAGAGGAGGGTTTGTAGGAGTGAGAATTGTTGAGACCAAGATTGGAAAAAACACAGGGACAAATAGCCAAATGAATGGAAACACATGAACTATGAACCAATAGCTGAGGAGCCCCCAACTGGATCAGGCCCTCTGGTTAATTGAGATAGTTGATTAGCTTGAACTGTTTGGGAGGCATCCAGGCGGTGGGACTTGGACCTGTCCTCAATGTATGAGCTGGCTGTTTGGAACCTGTGGCTTATGCAGGGACACTTTGCTCATCATGGGAGGAGGGGACTGGACCTGCCTGGACTGAATCTACCAGGTTGAACTCAATCCCCAGGGGAGTCTTTACCCTGGAGGAGATGGGAATAGGTATGGGCTGGGGGGAAGGTGGGGGGGTGCGGGGGCAGGGGAGGACAAGGGAATCCATGGCTGATATATAAAATTAAATTAAATTAAATTATAAAACAAAATAAATTTTTTCTAGATGTGTGATAAATTTGTAAAGTGGTCCTATAGAGTTTCCTTTTGAATGAAGCTTGTAAAAAGTACAAATATATATAGTGATAGTAGTTCATTTAAGAAATCTCTTCTAGATGTTAAGAAATCTCTTCTAAGTGTTAGTTAAAAATCTCTTCTGGAGGTTTGCTAAAGCTTATAAAGTAATCCTATAGAATGTAAATTTACATATGTATAGTGATGTATGTTTGTAAGAAGTGTAAATACATATAGTATATATCCACGATAGTTGTAAATACATATAGTAAATAGTCATGATAGTTGCAAATATGTATAGTAATGTTCATACTAGAATTATGTTGATGTTAATGAACCAGAGTTTGGTAAAAAGCTAAAGGAATCTATCTTTGATGTATTATTTGATGTGGTTTTCATCAAGAGTTTATTGATTTAAAAAAGGGCTTGGCACAGCTAAGGCTGTATTCACCTTAGACCAATTCCAAAAAGATATTCCATCTTTATCACCCTCTACTCTTTTGCTGGGAGATGTGGCAGTTATTGTGGATGGTTATAAGCTCAATAGGAACCTGAATCAAAGCTGATTTAAGGTCAATACCCCCTCTTGCCAGAGGCTGAGAGCCAGAGACAAGCATCTTTCTCCTGATGGCTTCCAACCAAAGACAGAGTATGTTTGATGGAAAGTATGTATCTATGCTATGAAATAGAAGTAATACTCAGGGAGAATGAACTAAGACAGAATTCAGTCTATCTGAGTGGCCTGAGGGGCTCTTTAAAAAATTAAGAAGAGGAATCTGTGGGAGCCCACAAAGGTTTCCTAATGAGATCTGAGCTTGCTTTACACAGCATGGCTGCATTAGGGGATTGCCTGACCATGTGTGTGGTTACCTGGTGTTTGGAATGTTCTGACCTTGGCTGTTCTGGAGGGAGGTCTGTTGCTTCACCGCTTGGCATTCCTTGAAGCCATTTAGCAGAGACAGAAGGGGCTGGTGGATTATACCCCAACCCTCCTGAGGCTATCCTGTGTTTCTATCTGTCTTTCTCTTCTATATTTCTATTTTAAATCTTCTCAGTTCTCCCTGCTCAAGAGTATCCTGGGGCAGAAAGTGAGGCCAGGCCCCCAACAACCCTGGTAGCAAGTGGCCTGGGAAACAGAACCTATAGCATTAAAGTTCATAGCACAGTGGAAGGATGAGAATGGAGCAAACAGAATTACTCATGAATTACTACACATACATTCACCGGTATTCATGTTATATAGCTTTAAAGAAAAACAAGGCATTCTCAATGAATGCTGAACAAAATTCCATCTGTGTAGTCAGAAGTTTTCCTGTGTCCCACCTGTCCCAGAGCTGCTTGGACAAGTAAACACACAGAGGCTTATATTACTTACAAACTGTATGGTCTAATGACTCAGGCATCTTGCTAGCTAGCTTCTAAAACTTAACCCATTTCTACTAATCTGTAAGTTGCCATGTGGCTGTGGCTTACTGTTACATTCATATCTTGTGTGGAGGGGCTACCCACCACCCCCAGATTCCCCCAGAGTGATTCTGAGTAGGAGCAGCAGGAAATATTAGTTAGAAGGAGTAGAGGGGTAGATAAAGATAGAAAATACAGGATAGCCTTGAAAGGACCTGGAACCTATTCCAAACAGGCCCCCAACTGTCTCTGCCCTAGGGTATTTATAGGAATGCCAAGGGGTAGAGCAAAAGGCCTCCCCCCCAGCAAAGCCTCAGACACCTGCACCCAAGCCTGTGGTCCAGTCATCCTCTCTCTGCAGACCTGCTGGGTAAAGCCACCAGGAAACCTGAAAATGGTCCCCCACAGTCTTGCTTCTCCTGGTGTCTGGTGGAGTCACTAGTGTCTCTTCTCTGCCTGTCTTCTCCTTTTCCTGTCTCTGCCATGTATTTCCTGCCTGCCTATAAGCTGCCTTGCCATAGGCTAAAGCAGTCCATTTATTAACCAATGGGAACAATACATATTTACAGCATCCAGAAAGACATCCTCCAACACATCTGTTGTGGAAGTACTAAATAATTTACTCAATGTTGAACTTCAGGTCAAGTCCATCATAAATAATTCTTAGTTGGGGCATAGTCTAATAAAAGAACTCAATATATATATTCAATGCATAATGGTTTTGTTTCTTCCATTAAACTAGCCTGTACAAACACAAGAAGTCTATCAGTGCATGCTCTATCTTTAATCTGTCCCAATTTAAATCACTCATAAGCTGTAATAGCTTACTTTTAATATCATTTTAGACAATTTGACTGATAATAGAATACATTTTACATGATGTAAGATTGGCATAAGAAACTTGGGACATAGGTGTTCTTTTTCATACCTATATCATAAACTGATATTATTTGCAGCTTAACTTAATATTTAAAGTGGAGCCCTATAAGTCATTTTATACCACAGACCATAGTGTTCTCCAAATACATTACAATTGTGAATCCTTTATTTGGTTCTTATGAAAAAACTGTCAAGTCATTTCATTATCATTTGTGTCATGTTCATGTAAAAACTACTTATTAGTGACTTGTTAATTTTTGTGTTATAACTTTACAGCAAATGGATACTGCTTTTGTTTTACCTTCTACACATTATGCCCAAACATGTTTGAAGAGCCCAAACAGTGGATGACATGCAAAGGGGAGCATCAGGAACGAATATAGATATCTATACCATACATATGCTTTTCTAGTCACTATTAATTTTTTAAAAAATCTTGAAGCATGCTATAAATTTCCACCTCTCCTAAATGATGCATTTTTGCTTATTGAAAAGCAATTTTATTCTTATAAAGATAGAGTACTCTAGTCTCAAGGATTATTCTGGAATGATATTTTCCATATGTTTTTTTCATATAACACAAAGTGATGATATTGAAAGACTTACTTAAAAATATTGCTGTGGTTAAATTTATATAGTATATGATGGTTTGAATAATTGATATAGTGTGGACTAAAATTGTAACCCTCTGAGATGTATCACATCTAGTGTATATGTAGCATTTTCCAAATTTATTTCACTTTATAGTCCTTCTTAAAGACTTTGTGCCAAGCGCTGGAGAGATGGCTCAGAGGTCAAGGGCACCGGCTGTTCTTCCAGAGGTCCTGAGTTCAATTCCCAGCAACCACACGGTGGCTCCCAACCATCTGTAATGAGATCTGGTGCCCTCTTCTGGCCTGCAGACACATATGGAGGCAGAACACTGTATACATAATAAATAAATAAATCTTAAAAAAAAGACTTTGTGCCAAAGTATTATCAGAAGAACCCAATTAGAAATGAGCTTTTGAGAATTTGCCCTCCAAATGTCAATTCTTATACATATGTCTTCCCTTTCATCTTTCTTATGCCCACTAATACACACTCAAGTATAAATATACAAATAAAAGGGGATTTATATATACAAATTAAATTAAAAAGTTCATCTCATGATATGTTTTAGATCTTCATTTGATACAATCATTACTTGCCTTTTCCTGACCCTACAGTATACCTCGTACAAATTCTAGGTAACTTTAGAAATAGTTGGAATTGCAGAAACAGATTTTACTCTTTCTATACATCTTAATGCACACATAAACAGCTTGCATCATTGGATTAATGTTGAAAATAATCTTGATAAATCATAAAAATCAAACAATTTTTATATCTTTCAGTCATGTAAGGCAGCCTAGACATTTTTGGTGTTTATCTGTCCTTTTGATAGAGAGTAAGTCTAGAAATAAATCCATAGAGCTCTTTTTAAGGTGCAATAAATGATACTGGTATGATATTCCCCCTACACTTTTATATGGTCATCTGAGAAGTCTGATGCCTAAATCCACTAGTCAAAGGAAAATTTTTGTGGGTTGTTATCATGATAGTTAATTCTGGATTTGGTAGCTTATCAAATAAAGATGAATTTGAAACAATAATTTTGTAAATCTCTGTCCCTTTATTTTTGCTGATAAGTCACCTCAACTGAATACCTCATCTGCTATAAAACCTATCTTAGCAAAAGAAAAACTACAGTACAAAAAAAATCCATAAATTGTTAAAACACTATAAATGGGTTTCAATTCATGGTCTTCCTGAAGCCTCACAAATGAGCACTGACATCATTTACCTCAGATTGTTTCAGCAGAGGAAGAACCAAAATCGTTAGAAAGAAGGTGTAATTCAAAAGGTTCAATTTGTTTCTCTTAGCATGCTGTAGGCACTGGCAAGTATAATTTCCCTTCTCCTGTATTGAAAAGCATTTTTAGCTAAAGAAACATGGTTTTTCAAAGATTTTAAATAGATGCTCTTAAGAATGATTCATAATTAGACATGTATGTTAATAATGCATTCAATCACCAGAAGGCTTTTATTAGATAATTTAGACTACACTTAATTATCAGGGTGACATTGACTTTTACTGACTCATTTCATGAGTATGAGTTGATGTGTCAGTAGGTGGATTGACTTACCTGACAGAAATCTGCTTAAGAATTAGTGTTCTAGAACAGGTGCATACATATCACATAGTAACATAAAAATAGTGTTTGCCAGGCAGGCACAGTGATGTGAAAAGATCATTTGTTTCTTCTTCATTTCTTCCTCAGTGAAAACTGCTTCCTACTACGTTTTGCATATTCCAAGTGTATTCACATGCTTATTATTTTTGGTGAGTTGTAAATTAGTTTGCATTTTCCTTTGACTAGACACTATAAAACTTATGGGTTTCTGGGACCAGGTTAAAGAACTCAGAAAGCAAGTTTATGCTTTATGAGGGTTGCTTTTAAGATATTTTAAAGCAGTTTGTACTCTAATCCCCACTTTTTATCCAAAACTCTTCTCTTCTAAATTACAAATCTTTCTAAATCATCTTGTGAGGGCAGATGGCATTTCTCTGTGTACAATGGACATAGGTAGCTCTAGTACTTTCAAACAGTGTTTTCTCTTACTAAAGATAATTTTCTCACAACATTCATGAATGGATAATCTTGAGTTATTCCAAGTGTCAGGGTTGGTATCCAAAAAGATCACCACGACCTTATTTAGTGGTACTCTCTTCTCTCAAGATCTGCAAACTTCAGCAACATGCTCAGTTCTGTTTCCTTGGGACACCTGTCTGTATTCTCCTGGTGTCTTCTTCATGAGCTATGGGTTGGAGATACTATCAAGGTCATCATTCAAGACTTTCATAAAATTCATTTTGCTTGCTTCCTAATTCACAATAATTACTATTTTGTTCACTGACATTCAGTGTCTTGCAAACCTTAAGTCTGCTGACTTTGTTTGACTTGTTTCAGGCAAATGAGTAAATTCAGTTCATTTTTACCCCTTTTGCCCAGAAACAAGTCTTTATTTTTTTTAAAAAAAATTTACATATTATTTCAACATTTTTAAAGTACATGTGTTTATGCAATGCAATTTTTCCTTTAATCTCAAATGCAAACCACTTTAAATATTTTCCTTATTATTAACCTAATGTGCTACTCATCAAACTTATTTTAAATTATTTAGTAGAAGGCAGTATTGGATTCATTGAGCTAATGATAACATAGTTGCACTTTTTAATATAGAAACTAAATTGTTTTATTCATGTATAATGACATTTTTCTTGTTTGCTACATAGAACATTAAAGCTAGTATTCATGAAAGACTAAAAGTAATTGCAACAATGCCATTATATATCAAAGAGCTTATATATATATATATATATATATATATATATATATATATATATATATATATGTGTGTATGCATACACACACACACACACATATTTGTGACAACTGGAAAATAAATTTTGGGGGTTGTAAGCAAGGACTTAGCATTCACTAGCCTTATATTAGTGGTGCCATATCTTTTTCCTGTGAAATTATTCTCTCTGGTATTCTATCAGAAAGATGGAATCATTTAAGAAAAAAAGAGGAAAACTATTGAGTTTCTATGCCATGGCAGGCTTTATTCATAAAGATGAACAGAAAATTGTATAGTAAAATTAGTATTATACTATAAATAATTCATCATCCTGTTGCTGAGACTGATGTGAAGAATCAAGGTCTTTGTCAAATATCTGATTCTTTCTGAGGTGCTATATATTTGTTAGCTTTTGTAGAAGGTAAAGATATTCTCATACAATTCAGTTAATCAAGAATCTTTTATGCACAAAGTACTCCAAGATCACTAGATACATAGGATATATCATAACTAAGATTTTGATTAACTAATTATATTAATATAAAAAATCTCCTAGTAGAATAGGTCAATATTAAAGATCAGTTAGATGTCCATTTAATTTATAAATTTAGAATATGTATATATATATATATGTATGTATGTATATTTATATGTGTGTGTGAAAGAGAGGGAGACAGAGACAGAGATACAGAGACAGAGAGACAACAATTAATGACAAAAGAGGCCATAGATTTGAAAGGCTGGGATAAATGTATGGGAAAGTTTTGAAGGAGAAAGGGAAAGGGAAGGAAGATGTTATATGATTATATTTTGATATAAGATATAGAAAATGAATAACTTTTAAAAGAAAGTTTCACACTCAGGTCTGGTGAGATAATATCAGGGGTCTTGGCTATGAATGGTTTGCTATTATCTTTTGAGTTTCACCCACATATGTTGAGTCTGTTAGCTCTCATCTGTATGTGTTCTGACCTCAGTATCTTCTTCATTAAAGCTTGGTACAGGTAACTTTCCCATGTGTATACTCCATTTGGCATGGAGGATGTGTACCCAACACTTCCATATTTTTTCACATTACATTTACAGCAGTACTGTGAGGATGGCTATGCACATCTTCCCTGAGGTCTTTCAATATCTTTACACCACTGATTTCTCTTCTTGTAATTGCCCTGCTAATGTTCTATCTAAAACCAGTCTGGAAACAGGTATAACTTAAGCAAACAGAACATCCATATTCCCTTGTCTTAGTTAGGGTTTCAATTGTTGTGATGAAACACCATGACCAAAAAGCAAGATGGGGGAAGGAAGGATATAGTCAGGAGGAACTCAAACAAGGCAGGATCCTAGAGGCAGGAGCTGATGCAGAGGCCATAGAAGGTAGCCACTTACTGAATTGCTCCCTAATGGCTTGCTTAGCCTGCTTTCTTAAAGAACCCAAGACCACCATCCCAGGCATAGCACCATGAACCATGGGCTGGGCCCTCTCCCATTGATAACTAATTGAAAAAAATGCCCCACAGCTAGATCTCATGGAAGCATTTCCTCAGTTGAGATTGCTTCTTCTCTGATGACTCTAGCTTATGTCAAGTTGACACACAAAACCAGTCAGTATAACTGACTCATTGTCAACTTGACGCACAAATCATTATTAAACCATAGCCCTTCCTTTCTTATTCATCCCCAATGTCTCACATTAAAAACATAAATAACTTTAAACATGCCACAGTCTTTACAAATTAAAACACATTAAAATTTCAGTCCTTTTAAAACAGCCAATCTCGTTTAAAATCCAAGGTCTTTTGAAATTCAAAACCTTTCAACAGTGAAATTCAGTAATATACTTTCTTACTTCAAGGGGGAAAAATCAGGGCAGAGTCGTAATCAAATCAAAGCAAAACTAAATTCCAACAGTCTAATGGCTGGGATCCACTCACAATTTTCTAGACTTCTTCAAAGGGCTTGGGTCACTTTTTTGGCTCCACCCTCTGCGGCATATAGAGCTTGTCTTCTAGGCTCCATCTGGCTCCACTCCACTGTTGGTGCTGATCTTGGTGGTCATCCCAGAGTGCCAAAATCTCCAAATTGCTGGGGTCATCTGCCTCAACTGAGCTGTACTTTTACCAATAGCCTTTCATAGTCTCTCTTCATGGTGCCAAGCCTCAACTTCTTTGCATGATATTTTCAGTCCTGGGCCTTCAAGCACTACTGAGGCTGCACCTTCACAAATGGCCTCTTACAGTGCCAAGCCTCAGATGCTCTTCATGAACTCTTTTCATGCCTTCAAAGTCAGCATGACCTGTAACTGTTACACACAAAAAAGTCCAGCTGCCAGCATGTGGTACCACCTTGACTACCTTTGGAACATAAGCTTCTCTGTGCTCTCAGGAAAAGAAACTTCACAGATTTCACCTCAGTGCTGCTGGTCTCTTCTTAATCATCACTACTTTCATAGTTCTAGCCAACCAGCATCAAGTATCCCAGCAAGTAAACATTCACTCTAGTAGTTCTGACATCTTGTTAATCACAACTGATTCTTCAGCCCTAGCTCGCCAAAAACAGAATTCAAAATAACAAGTGACCCTGATAGAGTTGGTAAACCTCCCTCTGAAACTTCACAAGCCAGGCCTCCATCATCTGTACTCCTCTCAACCTTCTTTTCTTCCAAGCTCATTAAACACTTGCCACTGAGCTCTTAACACTCAATGGCTCCTCTAGCCCCAAGTTCCAAAGTCCTTCTACAAACTTCCCAAAAATGTGATCAGGCCTGTCACAGAAATACCATACTCTATTGGTACTAATCTGTCTTAGTTAGGGTTTCTGTTGCTGTGATGAAACACCATGACCAAAGAGCAACTTGGAGAGGAAAGGGTTTATTTGGCTTACATTTCCACATTGCTGTTCGTCACTGAAGGAAGTCAGGACAGACATTCAAACAGTACAGGATCCTAGAGACAGGAGCTAACATAGAGGCCATGGAGGGATGCTGCTTACTGGCTTGCTCCCCACGGCTTGATCAGCCTGCTTTCTTATAGAATCCAGGACTACCATCTCAGGAATGGTACCACCCACCTTGGGCTGGACCCTCCCCCATTGATTACTAATTGAGAAAATGCCTTACAGCCGGATCTCATGGAAGTATTCCCACAGCTGAGATTTCTTCCTTTCTGTGATGTTAGCTTGTGACAAGATGATACACAAAACCAACCATTACACCCCCCACACACACCCTTTTCTTATTTTTTATTTTTACTTTTCTCATTGTTATCAATTTTCAAAAGAAAAGTATTCAAGATGTACATGGTTAGAACATTTGTCCCTTTGCTCCAACACTATGATATTCTATATGGTAAATTTAACATGATTGTGGAGTGAATTATTATTTATGTTTCTGCATGGACTGAAAAAGACTCATTTAATTCTCATGGTCAATAAAGCATAGTAATTGCTTTTAGGAGAAACTTTGAAAACCCAATGGCCCAACGCATGATTCAGCATCTCTAATAATAAGGTAACCAATTCTACATAAATAGCATTAGAGTGCCATAGAAGCAAAATGAACTATGTTCTTTTAAGACATACATATTTCTTAATGTCATATGCCAGCTGGGACTCTATATGAATTAAGGGAGTCTCTGGCATTTTTAGCTGAGAAAGTCATGTTTGATGATAGAATAAAAGACCTGGACATGTCAACAAATGCAAGTCTCTCTCAAAATCTATATAGTAATTGAATTAGGTGTTGTAGACTGAGGAGAGGGATAGGTGACATAACAAGTATTAATATTTGTAGCAAGCAGGTGATAAGTGTGAAAATGTCCTAAATATCTGAATTTTTCAAGCTAAAATATTGTTAAATGTTAAATGTTAAATGTTAAATGTTAAAATTCGCAGTGTGAAGAACTCAAAACTGAAATTGAACAGTTGAAGTCCACGAGTCAGCCGGCAGGAGCAGATGTTTCAACTTCAAGCAATGCTGAGGAATCCGTCAGTTGTGTGGACGGGGAAAGCCTCAAACTTCGTTCTCTTCGAGTCAATGTAGGACAGCTGCTAGCTATGATTGTGCCTGATCTGGATCTTCAGCAAGTCAACTATGACGTTGATGTGGTGGATGAGATTCTAGGACAGGTGGTGGAGCAGATGAGTGAGATCAGCAGTGCTTAAGGTGCAGACATGCGGTGCAGCCTTCATGATGGCAAGTTCGGTTGAACAGGCAGCAGACTGAAGGACCGCGTCTTCACTGTGTTCTATGCATCCAGTGTCACAGCTCCTGTGGACACACTTTGGAAATAACCTGTGACTGGCTGGTATCGAGCAACTTAGTAGCTACCCTAGCTTCTGTTCTGAATGTAAATATTTGTATTGAGCCCACACGTATTTTTTTATTGCCCTAGAGACTGGTGTTTTTCACCAGGAGGTTTTCAGGTTGTTCCTACGGTTTGTGCAATTTTTCTGGCTCCCTAAAATGTATTTTTCTCAAAGTTGAGGGCTGTGCCATAATGTAAATGGATATGTTGCTACTGTTGTTTCTTTTCAATGAGCATAAGTAAGATTCTCAATAATGTAGTGACCCTCCTGATGAGGACTGCTTGCAAGGAGCCGAGGCTAGTGCTTTTCTCTGTCAACTCCTGTCGGAGATCATCCTGCATAGAGGAGACAGGAAAGCCAAAGCTAGCTTCATTTCGCCTGGCTTTTTCTTGTGCTGAGATTGCTAGTCATCAAGTCAAATGTTTTCCAGGACAACGAAAAGATCTTTGAAGTATTAAAAATATCCAGCGACAACCATGTTTACTTAGAAGCCCATTTTTGGCTGTTGATTCAGCATGAAGTGGGCACAATAATTATTTGAGATTTCTTTTTGTGAAATTTCCTGTATAGCCTCTGTAGGGTTACTGCAGGTCAACGTGAGCTGAGAGGGCGGTCTTTCTCACACAGTACTGCATATCTTCTACGATATTATGAATGTACGTGTTTTTATCCTGGAGTTAATCACAAACGGGCCTGCGATTACAGAGTCACATGCCGGAAAATATGCTTTTACTGGTCCCAAGTTTTGTGCAATCTGAAAAGAGGAGATGGCCTTTTATTACATATGAACTGTATATAATTAAGAATCATATTTTCCACAACTAAAATGTGTTATTTTTTCCAAAGTTTTATTGTTGCTATTTATTTTAACTTTTGTTTCTGAAAATTCAGTACATATTCATTTTGTGTGTGTGGTTAGTTACACATCTGTTGTATACAACATTGAGTCTTTATGTATATTACCTTCTGGAAATTGCAAATAAATGAAGTTTTTGTTTTTATTTACTTGAAAAAAAAAAAAAAAAATATTTGTAGCAAGCAGGTGATAAGTGTGAAAATGTCCTAAATATCTGAATTTTTCAAGCTAAAATATTGTTAAAATAGAGAACATCAAAAATGCAAATATAAGGCATGTGTATAATAAAATATAATGCTATATTGGAATGATATTAATACTAAGCATGGAAAGATGGCTCAGTATTTAAAAGTCCATTTGGCTAATGTATTTTTGCATTAGAACTAATTAGATGAATAAATTATATCATCAAATAAACCAATGCAGGAAAGCATGGGGCTAGATTCATAACACTACAAGAAGTAAAAGGTTAAGAGGTAACATATTGTAAAGAAAAAAGAATAACTTCCTCTTGACATACTAGTGTTGAAATACATGATGCCTCATTCTGAAAAGACAAAAGAAGAATATTAAGTTTCAAATAAAAATTTTGTGCTTTCAAATATCACACAAATTAAGGTCAACTTTAGTAATTAGCAATTTGCTTTTCCCTAAGCAATTATTCTTCTTATCTGAATTTTCAAATTTGTTTTTCATTAGAGGTCAGCAAAGTGCTGAATATTTTTAAAAAGTCTTGTATTTTACTGGGTCCTTGCATCCTCTCTCTCTCTCTCTCTCTCTCTCTCTCTCTCTCTCTCTCTCTCTGTCTGTCTTTATATTTATGTCTCCTTTTGAGCTTGATCATATTTGCTGGTGGCTTGACCATTTTATTTTTTAAAGACTTGACTTTATTAACTAAAATATATTAATTAAAATCTATTCTGTATAACATAATGAATACTTTATATTATCATTTCCTTAATTATTGTTTTATTATAAGTATTGAGCTAAAGATGATTTAGTTATTTTCATTCTTCATTTTTTTTTGCTGATGAAAGTGTTTATCCCAATAGATAAACCTCTTAACTCCTCCTTTCCTGCATCACATAAATTTCCAGATGTGAAGTTTGTGTTGGAATCATCTTCAGAATCAGTTCCTGTTTTCTTTTTATCCGGGAGATAATTAAAGGATCTATAAGTTTCTAGGTAGAAGAGCATTTCTACTTTTTATTAATGTGAGTAAATTCTGGTTTTATATTAGTTTGATCCAATGGCAATATTTGCACTATCTCAGTAACAAAATACTGAAAAAATATATCTCAACAACTGAATAAACAGAAGTCACAAGGTCCAGAGGCAGGGTATATGGGAAGGGTTGGAGGGAGGGAAGAGGAAGGGGAAGGAGAAATTATATAATCATATTGTAACTTTAGAAAACTAGAGAAAAGTGTGTTCTACAAGGTTAATAAAGAACATGTGAGTGGATAAAGAAAACATTTCATGTATATTTAGCTTTAAAAAGAATGAAATTCTTTCATCTATAGAACATGTATGAAAGTGCAAGACACTGCTAAGAGAAATGAACTAGCCATAGAAAGACAGATAGTGCCAGTTTCACTTTTATGTGGAATTTATTATTTATTTTTTTAAGTTTATTTTATAACTTAATTTTACATATCAGCCACAGATTCCTTTGTTCCCCCTCCCCCCAGCCCACTCCCCATTCCCATTTCCTCCATGGCAAAGACTCCCCTGAGGATTGAGTTCAACTTGGTAGATTCAGTCCAGGCAGGCCCAGTCCCCTCCTCCCAGGCTGAGCCAAGTGTCCCTGTATAAGCCCCAGGTTCCAAACAGCCAGCACATGCTGTTTGGAACCTGGGGCTTACGTGGAACTTAAAAGGCCAAACACACACACACACACACACACACACACACACACACACACACACACACACACACACACACACACACAAAGCAGGGCACAGAAGAATGGTGACAGGGACTCTCTCAGGGAGAAGTGAAAAGAAAATCATGAGATTTTGGAGAAAGTGTTCAGGGTGTCCATTAGACAGGGGAAATAAGCTCTACAGCTCTGTTTTACAGAGTCCCTACTATAATGAGAAACAAGATACTCTGCACTTGAAAATTGCTAAGACAGTGTTTTTTTTATGTTCTTACTAATACAAATGATACATGAGTTGATGGGTATGTATATTAGCTTGGTTTATCATTGTGCTGTTCTAGACCATGAATATTTAGGATTTAATTGTAATTTTAAAAACATAGGAGTTGGAAAGATGGTTTAGTTGGTAAAATTAGTAACTGGGCAGGGCTGATGACCTGAGTTAGACCCACAGAACCCACACAAGGTGGAAGGAGAGAAATGACTTACCAAAGCTATTCTGTGTCCTCCACATGTGCACTATGGCATGCACTCACACTCATACCTACACATACTAATAATAAACCAATACATTACACTAAAAATCTTTTACAAAAATTAAAAATTTCTTTAAAACTATCTGTGAATGGCCTCAGAAGCTATTTTTGTGTGTATAATCATGATATATGAGCATGGACCTGTATGTTTATGTCTCATACTCAGGCATTTGGGTTAAGGAAGAGTTAATACAGCTAGATCAACACTGGCAGTAGCATCCATGTCCAGCGTAACCTTATTCTTCAGACAAGGCCATTTCAGGCCTATGAAAGATCTGGGAGTGTGGGTGATGGATTACTCAGTGTATGTTTGGAATAGGATTGAAAATGATGACATTCCTCAATCCTTTTATTGGAAAGAGGTTTGTGCTTCAGTCTTTAAAGGATGGAGCAAAGCCTCTGGCCTTTGTTCATATAAAAGACCCAGATTCCTATTTTTTTTGAAGTGGAAATACTCTCTATGAGCTGGGTATCTATCATACCATACCGCAAAGGTATGTCTGAGGATTGGGCTTTATTATTCTGACATGTCAGTATCCTTGGAGATTATATTGGAGTTTTCCCAGTATGCAGGAAGTCAACTTAGAGCCTTGGTCTAGTTACAACCATTGATCCTGTCAGATAGATGGAAGATTCATTTTGTTTTTTTTCTGTTTCAGCTAAAGTAAGTAGACAAAGGTCACATCTGTAATTCTCATGATGTGTAAGAAGTAAAAATGATCCTAGGGAAAGTAAATAATGCTCTTCAATTATGCGCTATGCATTTCTACAGTTGAGAGGGCCAGGACATTTTACAGGAACCTGAAGAATCTACTTACTAGGGATATTTCTGTGCTGGGCTAGTGTCTTAGGCTTTGCCATGGCCTGCATAAAACGTTAATTAATTAAGAGGTAGCTTCTCTTTGTGCAATCAAAAGTCTGTTTATAATTTCCTTTTTGAAAGCCACAGTGAAAAAGGCACTTAGGAGAGTATTTATTTCCAGCCTCTTTACAAGTTATTTTTATCACATTAATGAATAAATTGCCATTCCCCTGACTGCACTCTTTTCTTGTAGGTTGGTCAGAATAAATGAGATCAACTGAACAAGATGTTTTACTGGACACTCTGGTTAAACCTAGCTTCTACAACAGGGTCTGAAAACTAAACCCTAGACATTACTTTTCTTTCCAATGTATGACTTCCATGAAGTTGGCTGACAAGGCATCAGATCCTCCCAACCTCCAAAACATATTTATATTTCTTTTTTCCTTTTTGTTATAGTCCAACCCTTTCAAAATGGTTAGAACTTTTGTGTTGTAACTGTTTTCTTTGTACCCATGATCCCCTTTGCTAGCATTGGTACAGTTTCTGGATGTAAATAGTCCAGGTCAGTCCCAACAAAGCTATTTTTAAAAAAATCTGCTCAGCATATCTTTACTCCACCTGAAGGTATGGCTTTCTCTTGTCATAGAAATCACTTCTCTAGGGTTCAATTTTATGCTTCATGGTGGCTTGGGGTTGTGGCCACTCACTTCTAGGACTGCATTGTCTACACCTATACATACCAGGACATATCTGACCTTTCTCTGAGTCATATTTTTTGATTGAGGCTTTACTAGTTTAATCTAATAGGCTGGGAAAAGAATACATGGTTATCTGGGCATGAGCACTGGCTCAGTCATAGAAAGTGCAAGTATGTGTCCATCTAGCGCAATGTGGACAGGATGTCCATGGTTCCTAAGACCCTGCATCTAACACTACAATGTAGGCTGATATGTGCTAAAACAAAAATACTTAACATTTGATGAAGGAAGTACTAGGAGCACAAGAAAAAAGGCTATATGTGTTAAAGGGTAACTCTCAAAATTAAAGTTCACCACTGTGTTTATTCCTCCCAACAGATGGTCTAGCACTATCGTAGGTATCAGATTTATCCATATTTTATTGTTTTTATTTCTACATTAAAAACAAAAGCTTAAAGGAGAAAAATCAACATAGAGAAAATATAAACAATGATCATGAGCTCAACTTCTGTTATTTGTATATGTTAATTATATATGAGACTGATCACGAAATTCTGAATAAAATTTTCCTGTTTTTGTCGCATTCAACCTAACGTGAGACTGTTGGCTGGCCTGAATAGATGTAAAAGTAGTCCTGAATATCCTTTGTTCTTATAGCTTTCCTTCATTGGCACACAGAATGAATTGTATGATGTTAAATATGTGAGCTACAAGGTTAATAAAGAAATATAAAATATTAAAATTTCCTGTCAATTTAAATATGAATGACACTTCTAAGTAATGCCTTTTCTGGACTGTGTTAGGTGCAATGAATCCATATGAAGGGAGACATTCTTCTCCTATTAAAGGGAAAACTGGCAAGAGTAAAATGAAAGCTTTGACAAAATGAATACTAACATTTTGTAATTATTATTCTTCAGTTGTTATTTTAGATAACATATCAACAATATTTTTCTCCTAAGTGAAAGACTATCAGATGTTTTTCCCACCGTTTTCTCTAGGACATTGAAACTATACACAAACCACATTTTTAATGTTTTCAAAGAACTAACAATTGCAATAGTTCATGTTCGATGATTTTTTTTTCACACAGTGTGTAAATAAAAAAAACAGTGCTTTTAAATAGTAAAATCGATGAGTTTCTTAATAATGCTAAATGTCTCAGCAAAACATTTTTTCTTTACTATCTCATGGAAAGAAACAACCAATTAGCCCTATTAAAATATAATTTATGCCATATCTATCACACTCATAAATGTGAAATCTTAGCCTTATGAGAAGCTCAAAATCTTTTCTTTCTTTTTCTTCTTTTCTTTTTTCTTTTTTTTTTTTTGGTTTCTTTTCGAGACAGGTTTTCACTGTGTAGTTTTGTGCCTTTCCTGGAATTTGCTTTGGTGACCAGGCTGGCCTGAACTCACAGAGATCAGCCTGCCTCTGCCTCCCGAGTGCTGGGATTAAAGTGTGTGCCACCTCCGCCTGGCTCAAAATCTTTTCCTAATTAGAAAATTGACTGTCATCTACCTTGACATAAACTTTTCTTATCAATGCACTAAAATTTAAAAATAATAATAAGCAAGTCATTGACAAACTTATCTGCTGTGGATTTTGCTCTGTATAAATAAACACTGATTGGCCAGTGGCCAGGCAGGAAGTATAGGTGGGACTAACAGAGAGGAAAAAAGAGGAAACAAGAAGGCAGGGGAGGTACTGCCTGGAGCTGCCGCCAGGACAAGGAAGATGTAAGGTACCGATAAGCCACAAGCCATGTGACAAAGTATAGATTAATAGAAATGGGCTAAATATAAGAGTAAGAGCTAGACAATGATAGGCCTGAGCTAATGGCCAAGCAGTTTAAATAATGTAAAAGCCTGTATGTTTGTTTTATAAGTGGGCTCCAGGACTGGCAAGACTTGGTGGGAGCTGGAGAGAAATTCTCCAGCTACACTTATCAACAAACATTTCCTCTCATGTACAGCAAGCCACTTGGAATTTAATAGTCTGGCTAGTTGTATAACATGACATAACAGCCTTCAAAAACATGTTTTTTTCTTTCCTTCAAAAGAACTCCTATTTGAGTTTAGAAAACTAGCCCTTGTCTCACAGATTTCATATGGCCACCTGAAATCAATTCTGAATGTGCATATTTTTAAAGAACTGTCCATTCCTGATTGCATCTGGAATTGAATTAATTTGATTAAATTGAATTAATATGTTTCTAATATAAATATTTGAAAGTGATCATCTTTTATTACCACTATATGTAAGAATCACTGAACATATTTCATGAGAATTCACTCAAGTACTTTCACTGGAATTAGAATACATATGTATAAATTCAACCTGTTTGGTCATTAAAATGTTACTTGTATGTGTGTGATTTCAGGGCTGACCATTTGCTTAATTAGTTAAACAATTAATGAGGTGTGGTCTCTTCCCTGAAGAAGATTATTTTTCCCACTCTCAGCATTCCTTAATTGCCTGTAGTTATTTGTGTATGTTTGAGGCCACTTGAGATTTCTCCTTTTTTCATTAGCATGTCTATAAGTGTCTTTCTTGGTCAATTCTTGTGTAGGCAGCCATGTTGTTGAGACTTCATGGGTCTAGCTTCTGACATTTCTAGAAGTTGAAAAACCACAGCAAACTTCCAGTTGCCCTGGCACTTACAATCTTTCACCCCCATCTTCTACAATAATTCCTGAGATTTAGGTGCAGTAGTTGTAGCTATTTCAGTTGGGAACAACACAGTCACTTTCTCTCTGCATTGTAATGGGTTATGGTTTTCAGTAGTGGTCTCCATCTGTTCCAAGGAGATATTTCTTTGATGACAGCTGAGGCTGGGACTTATCTGTGGGTATGGTATAAGGATAAATATATAGTGTACTTATGAGTTATGCTCATTTAGTAAAGTGGAAGTTGATCTACTTTACATCTACTTTAAGATCCATGACTTTAGATGTAGTGGGTAGCCATTCCAGGTTGGATCTGGAAGTTCCAACCCCCATTGAGACTCTGGCAACTGTCATGCCTACGAGGCGGGGCGAGGGGAGGCGCCTGGAGACCCGAGAGCTGGATGGGCCAGCACTCTCTCTGGGCGCGCTCTCTGAGCTGGGACGCTGAATGGTGAAGGTGGACTGTGCAGAGCTCCGGAGAACACCGCTGGATTGCAATACACCTTCCCCAGACCCTGCGACCTACCTTTCACTTAATTTGTGAGTTACGCCATTAAATAAATATCCTTTTAACTACATGGAGTGGCCAAAATAACTTCTCCAATATTTACTATGCCAAGGTAGTTGGGTAGGTTTCTAGTACCAGGCCTGATTTCCATCTGTTAAGTGGACCTTAAATCTAGTTAGAGACCTGTTGGTTACCATCATATGTGTGCCATGACTACAACCTTGGGTAAAACAGCAGATAACACTTATAATATCACGCAACAAATTCCATATGCTAATAAAGAAAAACCCTAGAGCTGTACTATATGAGTAATTACAAGCATCTTTTTATGGTGGGCTTTCAAAGACAGAAGAGAACTATCTAATTTTGTTCTAGTAGTTAAAGAAATGACAAGTATTTGAGTAGTTAAAATACAGGAAGACTAATGAATGCTATCAAACTTTTATAAGATCACAACAAACAGAAAAATGGGTTCTGAGAACAGAATCTTTTAAAATAGCACAATTTCAATCAATTCATGAAGGTACTATATATCTTAACTACTAACCACTTTCAGAAAAATAGATTTTATAAATATATAATTATACAATTCAAGTGATGATAATTTAATGTAAATATATTCAAAACTCTAGAAGTAAGATGCATATACCATGTACAGAGATGGGATAGGATTACAAGGATATTCGATTACCTTGATTGTATGAAGGACCTCATTTGGTAGTAGCTTTTTTTTTTTTTTGATATAGGAAATCACCTAAAATGGATAATTAGAGAATTATAGATTTATCCAGGTAGGTAAGGTAGCTTTAATGCAGCACATCTTTGTGGTGCAAAGAATCTATTCAAAAGTCAGTTCAGTCCTCATGAAGAAATAATGAAGTCCTCAATTAGGGCAAGTAACAGTAGCTAGGAAGCAGCATGCAAGTTTGAAATGCAAATACTTTATATAATCACTTTAAATGAGTGCTTTCTTGTTCAAAATTAGAATCCGACTTTAAATTTTAATAAGGAAAATCTGGTATTTCTGTATCTGGTTATTTCCTTCTGATTTTATGCTATTAACTACATAAATTCCAATTACCATAGCTGTTCCTCTCTTCAAGCTGTTCTAAATACTTCCTAGATATAAAAAGAGGTAGAGAAATTGAATGAGTCAAGAAGAGAATGAATTAATCAAGCATTTATTTTATACTTCTAGTTGCATGTGGGCTGTAGCAAGAATCTGAAAAGTCCCCATAAAGGTCATGTGTGAAGTTCTTGGTCTTCAGTCTACTGTACTACAGCAAGGTGGCTGAAATGTTAGGAGGTGGGTTCTATGGACCATCTTCAGGACATTGAGAGGCTAACTGAAGGAGACCATGGGTCCTTGAACCTCAGCTTTCTTTTGCAGTGCATCAGGTAAATGCCTGTTCTTGGCCATTCACTCTGTCCATGGCTTACCACCTTGCCACAAGCTTTAAAGCAGAAGAACAAGCAAGTCATGTACTGAATCCTGATATCTGTGCTTCCAAATGTTTCTTTATTAACCATTGTCATTATTATCTGTCATAAGCTGACCAAAAATATTGATGTGATTATTAGAAACTTTCAAATGGCTAAATGCTGCCACATTAACTTTATGGAAAAACACTCTTAACCTTTTCATTCGAGAGACTTTGGGTATAACCAATAATTCACTTGGGTAACATTTAATGTAAATTGTGTTTTAGAAATGGTGATTTTGAGAGATCCTGACTGGTCTCTGTAAGAATGGAAGCATTGAAAGCAGAAACTTTCTGTCTTACACATTGTTCTAGCCCTAGGTGCTGAAGCAATACTTATGCACAGACCACTTTCAGTGCATGATTCTGAGCTAATGAGTAACCAGGAGCTCTTTACAAATGTCACATACTTAAATATTTGAAAATCAGTAAATGTATAAAAATTCAGGGCCCTCTGCATAAGAGAGACAGTTGTGTAGCTTGATCTGCTTAAGGGGCCCCCTGGCAGTAGGATCAGGATCCATCCCTGGTGCATGAGTGGGCATTTTGGAGCCCATTACCTATGTTGGGACACTTCACACAGCCTTGAGCTGGGGGTGGGGGTGGGGGCTTGGATCTGCCTCTTCTGAATGTATCAGCTCTGCTGACCTCCCACAGGATGCCTTACCTTCTTGTTGGGGGAAGTGGGGGTGTGTGGAGGGAGGCTGGAGAGGCAGAAGGAGGGAAGAGGGGGATGGATCTGTGATTGGTATGTAAAATGAACTTAAAAAATTTCTTTCTGGGCGGTGGCGGTGCTCACTTTCAATTCCAGCACTCAGGAGGAAGAGCCAGGCAGATCTCTATAAGTTCCAGGCTAGCGTGGTCTACAGAGTGAGATCCAGTACAGGCACCAAAACTACACAGAGAAATCCTGTCTCCTAAACAAAACAAAACAAAATTCTTAAAAGAACAAAACAAAACAGGGAGTGATCATGTCATTAGGAGTGGGATAAAAAGGAAAAAACAAAACAAAAAACAAACAAACAAACAAAAAAAAAAAAAAAAAAAAGGGAAGGTTCACAATGAATAGCAATAAATGGAGGGTTCTCCAGAAAGACAGGGCCACAACGTGCTATGTATGTTTGGAGATGGGAGTAGGTTTAAGGAATAGACTCTTATGATGGGGCATCTGCTAGTTACACAATGAGCAGAGTAAGGGGCATGCTGGAAAAGAAATTCTACCACAGTCTCAAATCAGAAAGCAGTCTTAAGGTGGAATTCCCTATTAATCAGGGGGTCCATTCTTCCTTTAAAAGGCTTCCACCAAATTCAAGGCTATCAAATAGGGGAAACACCCTGCTCCATGCAAAGCCTATTTACTGAAGTATTAATCACATTGTGGCATACCTTCCACAATAACATGTGAACAGTTGACCAAACAGAAAGGCAGCACAGCCTAGCCAAGTTTCTGTAGAATATTCAGTATCACCAGTTTCTCGGTGACTAGGGGTTTTCTTTGTCTTTCTTCCACTGCTTAAAGAGTCTTATGCAGTGATATGTTCAAAAATGAGTATAGTGTGAATGCACTAACACAGCAATGTAGGTATTCAAAACTGTGTACTATCTAGGTGTGTGTGTGTGTGTGTGTGTGTGTGTGTGTGTGTGTGTTATCAAAAAGAATTTATATATAAACTACAGCATGATTACAAGCCTGTAATTAAATTCTGATGAGGGTCTGTTTCATGAGTACTTCCTTATTGGCAGTCTTTGAACTTCACTTTATTGTAATTCAGTTCTTTCTCTGCTTCATTTTACTTGCCTATTTTTCATAATATGAGCTGGTTTGCTCTACCTGTTGAACTCCGGGGCAGTTTTACATATGGCAGTTTCTCAGTGTGCTTTTCTATAGTTATTAGCATAAAATTAAATGACAAGTAAGCTAAAGGAGAAATGTGGAAGGGCATCATTTACACTTCAAATGTAATACTTAAAGGTATAACCTTTCAACTAAAACTTCATCTACAAGGTTAGAAATAATATGAGCTTATTATAGTCATTCTAACTAAGGGAATTGTTTCTTTGCTGATCTGGAAGTTCACCTTTTATATAGCCACAAGCTTCTTTGTACTTCTCTACAATTAAATGGAATACATAATAACAAAAGTGCAGCATTGATTGCCAGGGGTCATTATGTTCCCCTTCTCCCTTCCCTTGGACTAGCATTGAGCTCTGGGAGATATTATTTCTTTATCAAATACAGGTTTAGCTTCACGGCAAGCTCATATGGTTAAAACAACTCACTGGGCTGTGAACATGGTTAATTTAAAAAAAAATGAGTCTTCCTTCACAAAGTGCTGCTGTCCTTTCTGTGAAGAGTCTCAATTTTATTCAGTCTTTCCTTAGAGTTCCAGCACTTTGTATTCTCTAAAAAGTTTACTTGGGTTAAATTCTAAAATATTCAGCCAATGACTTTGATACATCATTCTACAAATGACCATGAACACTGTACCCAGGTGAATCTGTTTGATGTAAAAGGGGCAATTGATGGTGAGTAAGTTTTACTTTTTCTTCAAAAACTCTTCATAGGATATGATTACATGTGTCTAGAGACAAAATATTTTGAAAGGAATTATACTCAACTTTTTTTGTATTTTGATAAACAGAGATATAGTAAGATATCTGTCCCCAAAGAATTCATAAATAGAAAATAAGGCTACCTGTGAGGGTTACTTATAGTTTAAAAGTGATTTAGAGAGACCAGATTTGAAATTTATTCAGTCTCTGTCAAGAGTAATATTGTTAGTGTATTGGATAGATCAAAGGTTTGAGCTAACATGAAGCAGAGTTTTTCACCACTAGGTCAATGATATGATTCACTTTAAAGTCTTACATACAAACAAAATTGAAGTGTGAGCTTGTCTTTTCTGTGTGTGGTCCTCCTGGAAAAATATTTTAAAAAAAGAAGTAAAACTAAAACATTAGCAAGAAAAAATTAACAATTTGTGTTTAAATATCTCTTCCTCTCATTCTTGCTGTCAATCGATTTCCTTTCCTTCTTTTTTGCTAAATTAGATTATTAAAAATGGAAGCTTACACCATTTTTTTCTGATACTATTTTATCATTAAATACCTGAAGTATTTTACTGGGAAATTATGAAAGCATTGTGAGATTTGCAAATGATTACTTAGACCATACCAACTGGTTGTCTAGTATCAAATAATCACCCCTGAAAACATACATATATGTACTATTATATGAACTGAATAGTTTATATTATGAATATATTTCCATACTATATATTGAATACAAATATATATCTGCATACAATAACAAGTAATGAATAAAAGGGGGCATGAAGGTGAAGGAGGGTAGAAGGGCTACATGGGAAGGTTTAGATGGAGGAAAGTTGGGGGAGAATGTAATTAAATCATATCCTCAAAAAGAAAAAAAGCTATGTTTTTATATATGTGTATCTAAAGTAAGAAAAAATTGTTTAATAGCTCTCTAGTATCTGTTTCAATTCTTCTTAATTTTCAGTGTGTTGTTTTAGTCACTGTTTTGTTAAGAAGAGACACTGTGATCAAAACAACTCTTATAAAATACAGCATTTAAATGGGGACTTTCTTACAGTTTCAGAGGCTTAGTCCTTTATTATCTTGGCTGGAAGCCTGGTGGACATGATGCTGGAGAAATAGTTGAAAGCTACATCCTGATCAAAGAGACTCTGGGCCTAGGGAGGGCTTTTGAAATCTCAAGCCCACCCCAGGGGCATACTTCCTTCAGTAAGATCATACCTACTCCAACAAGAACACACCTCTTAGTCCTTTTCGAATATTCCCTCTCCTTGATGACTAAGCATTCAAATATATGAGCCTATTGGGAGCATTCTTATTCATACCACCACATGCATACTTACTTTTTCATGTATGAGTTTATTGTAATCTTGGCTCTGAGCCTATATCAATACAAATATATTAAGAAATAAGGCAGTTCAACTCCTTTTCCTGTGTTCATTCTAGATCATAAATGTTGGTCCCATTCCTGTTGTTGAAAACCCTGAAGGGTTGAATCTCCTCTTTAAATTTTAAATTTCCACCGGGCGGTGGTGGCGCACGCCTTTAATCCCAGCACTCGGGAGGCAGAGCCAGGTGGATCTCTGTGAGTTCGAGGCCAGCCTGGACTACCAAGTGAGTCCCAGGAAAGGCGCAAAGCTACATAGAGAAACCCTGTCTCGAAAAACCAAAAAAAAAAAAAATTTTAAATTTCCTCATTAATACTTTCCAGGACCTAATGACCTTTATAGAGAGGAGAAAATTTTAATCTCCTTGTGACTGAGTCCTTCCACTGGGATTTGAGCATAGTTTATTACTCTAATTTTTACAAACAACTTTTGTATTCATGACACTATTTCTGTCTTTTGGTTCAGAGACAAGGTTTTGTGTAAATCTAGCCTGGCTTGGAAATCACATGTACTCAGTAATGACACTGAGCTCTTGGTTCTCTACCTCTCCCTCCTAAGTTGCAAGTTAGTTATTGTAGTTCATAAGTTGAAGGTAGCATTAATTGTGTTTATTAACTATATATATAGTTATATATATGAATAGTTATAGTTATATATATAGTTTTATATATATGTATATATATTCTATTCATAACTCATAGTTATGCCAACCTTAATCTTATTAGGTGACCATCCAGTTCTGCTTTCTTTATTATGATCAAAGTAGTACAGTCCTTTCATTTTTTACTAAGTAATTCCTGCTATGGAATAATTTTGAAATGGTTTAAAATACCCAAGCTAGCTAGCTAGAGAAAAGTAACATCTTTTGAACAACATACACTTCCAAAGCCCTTTTAAGGTGTTGACCATGATCAAAAGCCAAATCTTTTTTCTCCCAATTTTCCATGTTTGACTATGAGTATAAAAGAATGTACTCAGAAAAAAAAAATTGAGGAATATTTTGGTTCATCTTTGAAGTCAAGGAATAGGAAAAATAATGAGTAATAAAACAAAGATGAGATTCTTTCAAGAATTTATGGTAAATACAACATAATTCTGCTGAGACTGAAGAGTATAGAAGCAGAAGACAGATGGAAAACTGTCACAGATCACTGAAAGTAGTATGACTTTAGGAAAGCTATAGAAATTCAAGTTTCTTGGGGAAAGAATCATGTGAGAAGAAGATTTAAGGCTGGTGGCTGAAATCAGGTTCTTGAAATTGTCAAAATGCAGCCAAGACTGTTGATATAAACACAACTCTCACTTCAAAGGGAATAAGAGATAGTTTCTTCTGAATCACACATGAGTAACCATTTCTTAGGTACACACATTTATGCTAATCCAAATTACATGGGCCATTGTAGAAGTGGCTTCATGATAGCTGCAGAACAAAAAGCAAGGCATTTACTGGAAAAGATGGATTACAGCAAAACAATGGTACATGTGCTATGGGTCTCAGATGCCATATGATGACATTCTGAACTTTAGGGTTAGTAGAAGCTGGTGATATTTTAAGAGCACATTCTTAAGGGTTTTCCAGTAGCCAAAGAGATGTTTGATCAGAATCAGATGTGGGCAATGGATGGCTTTTAAAGGGACAGGTCAGGTTGATTTGGCTCTGGATCTATAACATCCTATTGCTCCACAATCAGGAAATTGCAGAGAGTTAATAAGCTTCATGGGCTCTTCAACATTTTATTTTTTCCTGATAACCTAGATTTACATTCCTATGTATTGAGCAAATGTCATGTTTCTAATAAGGCAGCCAAATGTTGTTCATGTCTTATGGTACTAGAAAGGCTCATTTCTAGGATCTGATAAAGATAAAGTTGAATAAGTAGGAGAGTTGTCTTTAGACCATGAAATACTTGACAAAGAAAACAATAAAGTCCTGAATCATATCAATGCTACTAGCCATCATAATCTGGGTTTCATTTTTTTTTCTTCTTCAATATTGACACTCTATATCAGATACAAATTTTACATGTGACAATGAAATAGCAATATTATACCCAAAGTTAAATAAATAAAAAGATATAGTAAATATCATTTGAAGAAGTCAAGGTAGCAGATGGGGAATGCTCCTTAAACAGGAGTTTGGCAATGTTATTCTGTGTTTATGGATTCAGAGGGTTAGGGTCCATGACGAGGGAGCAAAGGCATAGGATAAGGAATGACTAAGAGCTCACATCTTGATTCATATACAGGCAGAGAGAGGCATATTGAAAATGACATGAGTTTTTTAAGATCTCAAAGCTTACTTAATCAAACCCCCAGTGATATACATTTTTCTACAAAGGTCACAATTCCTAATCTTTCCCCAAAAGTTCTGTCAACTTTGGACCAAGTATTCAAATATAACAGCAGAGATAGGAGGCTGGGGGGGGAGCCTTCTTATTTTAAGCACTGCATTCTACTCCCTGGCCCCATTGGCTCCTTGTCACATCACAATGCAGAATGCATCTATTTCCATTTCAAAAGTCCCCATTGTTTTTCAGTCTCAACTGTTTAAAAGTCCATGGTTCAACATAAATTCTAGCTTGGTAGTGGTGATGCATGCCTTTAATCCCAGCACTATAGAGGCAGAGGCAGGCAGATCTCTGTGAGTTCAAGGCCAGCCTGGACTACAGAACTAGTTCTATGATAGCCAGGACTGATAAACAGAGAAACCCTGTCTCAAAAACAAACAAACAAACAAACAACGAAAAAAAACCTGAAAGCAAAAATAGTCAACTCTGAAACTCAATGCCATCTCCTAACTGCAACCCCATGTAAAGTAAATATGCTCTACATAATAGCACAGAATGAGTATTACTAGTCTAAAAGGGAGAAAACTGAGACATAGTGAGGAGTACTGAATCAAACAATACCAAAATTCAGTAGGGTAGACTCCAAATCCCCCAGGTCCATGTTCGATGTTAGAACACTTAGATTCCCACCCTTCTGCCTTTACTGCCTACAGCTTGGTCTGATCCTACTCCATGTGTGCAGCTCTTCTTGGCAGATATCCCATGTCACTGTCACCTCTGACATCTCAGATATCCCATGTCCCTGTCACCTCTGACATCTCTGGAGCTCCACAAAATACAGGCTTCCTTTCCCTAGCTGCACACAATGACTTCTCAGGGACTCCACAGCCATATTCCTAGCCTCATGGGCTCTCCTTCAGGATGGAAAATTCCACAACCACTATGCGTGCATTTCCTTCATCACTCTACAACCAGAACCACAGGGACAAATCTGCCAGTATAGAATGGAGCATCTCACCTTCAAACACTTTGGGCAGCTTTCATTTGTTGTTGCATTTTAGGAGAAAAAAAATTCTTGGACCTTTTCTTTTCACAAGTTGGAAGACTACCTGGGGGAGGTCTTGCCCCAAAGGGCAACCCTTTCTTTATTCCAATGCAGATCAGGCCTCTCCTTGTCTCTTCCAGCCAAGCCTTGGCTGTAGTGCACTTTTGGTTTTCAAACTGTACATTTTACATTTCTTTTTGTCCCACTGGATCTTTTCATTTTAGACCTGTGTAAGAATGAATACTAATAACCACATGATAGAGTTATTTTTAGACTATTTGGAATCTCCTCTGTCACCAAAATTAGTCCATTATTTTTCCATAGCCTCAGGAAGAGTCTTAGGACAAGGGCAAAAAAGCACCCACATTCTGTGACAAAAAAATATGACTTTAGTCAAGTTACTAATATTGTCTCCCTCTGAAATCTCTTGATCTGGGCCTCTATAGTCTGCATAGCTCTTGAGACAACTGTCTTCTATGCTCCTACTAGGATGGCCCATTAAATTCTGCTTATAGTGTTCCACTGCTTTTCTAATATAAAGTCCTAAAGTCTTTCACATTCCTCCAAAAATAGTCATGATCAGGCCTGCACAACAGTAGCCTATTCCTTGGTACTAATTTCTCCCTTAGTTGCTTCTCTATTAATGTACAGAACACCGTGGCCAAGGCAACTTACAAAAGAAAGTGTTTAATTGGGCTTGTGCTTTCAGAAGGCTAGAGTCCAGGATGTTGGAACAATGGCATAAAATAAGAAACAGCTAAGAGCTCTCATTTTGCTCCATAACAGGAGGCAGAGAGAGGTACACTCAAAATGGCATGAGACTTCTGAAATCTCAAAGTCTGTCTCAGTGATGTACCTCTTCCAACAAGCCACCCTTCCTAATCCTTCCCAAACAGTTCTACCAACTAAGGATCAAGTATTCAAACATAATGAATCCATGGGACCCATTCTCTTTCATATCACAATGAAATACTTATTTGATGTAGGCATTTAAATTTCTGATAACAATTTGCATTTATCTTTGGATATCTAGCTGATAGTTAAAATAAGAAATGTGTGTCTTTGAGGTAAGAATCAGATGAGGGAGAACACAAGAATAACTAACCCACCTATTGAATTAAATTATGAGTTAAAAATTATAAATGGTTTAAGTTGAATTTTAGAATTTGGGAAAAACACAGGCTTTCAGTACTTGTAGAATAATATTTTGTGTATATTACTATTGTTTTCTGATAAAGAAAAAAAGGTTTTTAAATTAATTTTTGGTGTTTTTTCTTCCTTGTTTATTTGTTTTGTTTTGTTTTTAAGACACTAAAAAGGCCTATTACTGACCTATTGGCTATATTTAGTGGAAAAAATAGATTCAAAATGTATAGGGATTTACTACTACTGGATAGTAAGGGATATGTACCTTACTTATGCTTCAGACCTCCTGTTTCATTTGGCTCATTTAACTGGGTAATATTGTGGTATTTGCAGAAGTATAAGCACTCTTTTGATCTTTTTATGGGCCACATTTCTGTTCGAATGCCAACATTATACTCTGTAGAAAACCTATTGTATTATTAAGGGTTCTTTAGAAGTAACATAACATGTAAAATGAATATATATATATATATATATATATATATATATATATATATATATAAAATTTATTAGAGTGATTTGCAGGCTGTGGTCCAACCAATCCAACAATGGCTGTGTAGTGACAGAAAGTCCAAGAACACTATAGTTGTTCAATTGATGATGGCACATGTCTAAGCCAGTCTTCAGTATACACTAGAATCCCAAAGAAATAGGCTCCAATACCAGTGATGAAATGGACTTGCCTGTGAAAGTTAGGGCAAGCAGGCAAAGGCAAAGTTTTTCCTTCTTCCTTATCCTTTATATAGCCTGCCACCAGAAGGTATGCTCCAAATATAAGGTAGATCTTTTCCAACACAAATACCTGGATTTAAGGTGAATGAATCTTCCCACTTCAAATGATTTAGTTAAAAGGAAAATTTTTACAGGTGTTCCCAGGCTTTTAGTTATTCCAGATGCAGTTAAGTTGACAATCAAGAATAACCATCACACACACACAGGGACAGTTTTCTGTTGTTACAGATAACAGAATTTATTAAGCAATAGATTTTGCATTCTAAATAACTTGTATTGACTAATAGTTCTGATGTCCCTTGCAACTTGGTTGTTGACAATCTAATTTAAAATTCTAATTTTAAATATTAATATTAAGCCTCAAATCACACAATGCATATCATACAATAAGTTTGTCTATATTATGTCTATATTTATTTATATCTATTTCTATTTTATATCTTTTCTCTCTCTCTCTCTGTACATATGTGTAGCGTGTGTGTGTGTGTGTGTGTGTGTGTGTGTGTGTGTGTGTGTACCAAAGTATGATTACACTGTAGGAGTTTGACAATGAAACCCATTGGATAACTGCTGGAGTCAAAGCCCCTAAAGAGACAAGCTGTAGAGTTACTGGTTTAAGCTGAGCCATGGGGTTGATTGAGCTATAGAGGTGATATATAGGTTTGTGGTGCCCACATGGTGAACAGGTGGGCAGACAACAATTCAAGTAGTCAGTGGTGACCTAGCTCAGCTCAAGCCACTCAGCCAAGATTCTCTGCCTGTTCTAGCTGTGTATGCATAATTTTGACAATGACATTTTTTTTTAATTTTCTGCAATAGCTCTTGAAAATTAGTTTGCTAAGGTAAAAAATGCATCTGTGAGAAGTGCAACTCATGTATTATTTTATCTGACTTCAGAGGCCACTTCTTCAACTAGCCCTTCTATCAATGTAGAATTTTACACAATGCCATTTCTGTGATCCTCAAAGTTCTTGAAGGGAATTCCTGAGTACTGTTTAACTAGGATTTGAAGTCTGACACAGAAGTTACATGAGCTTCTCCTTGTCTTATGCTACCCATTGTACAGAGATGGAAACACATGAATAATGAAAAAAAAAAAAAAAGAGCTGAGCACCAGTTTCCTGGATCACTGTCCTTGACGGTAGAAGCAAGGTGACTAGCTGGCTCTTGAGCTTCCAGGCCTATCAACTATACCCTCAAATCATGAGCCAAATAAAACCTTCCCCCCTTAAGTTGCTTTGGTCAGGTATTTTGTCATAGAAATAAGCGAAGTAACGAAGAAAAAATTTGGTATCGGGAAATCGAGCTACTGTGAGAAATCTGATCTTGTGGCTCTTAGGTCTTTGGAATGGGTGCTGGAGGAATTTGGAGGAAATTGGAACATTGACGTACAGAAGCTGTAGACTATTATGAGTGGTACTGAGTGGAACATGCTGGGGGGTAGTTGGGAAAACCAGAATGGTACAAGGAATGAAGGCAGCATAGTTGTGACTCAGGAGATTTCAGGGAAGAGCAAGGAATCTTGGAACCTAGGCTTAAAGCCATTCCAGTTACGTCCTAGAAAGGAATCTGGTTGCTTCATGCCCTGTGAAGTTGAGTGACGGTGAATTAGAAATTCGATTTAAGAAAGAACGATAAGACAGGATAACATTCAGTCTGGGTCAAGATTGTTGCTCAGTGCCCTTATTTGAGTCTATAGGAAGAAACAACAGGAAAAGATATTTTTAAAATGTGCATTTTGGTAGGAAAAAGAGGGAGCTTAAAATTGTAGACAAGATGGGTGCTGAGGAAGTACCTTAAACTGCTAAAGAGATTATCACTACTAAAGATAAACCTTCTGTTCTACATTAGGACAATAGAAAGGGTACCACTAGGGTAAGACCCTGTTCATTGAACACCATATCTTGAGAAAATACAAATTTCTTTGGAAAGACAGAACTTAAACTGAGAAAGCCATTAAAGTGGTGGCTTACTGAAAAACAGCCACTTAGGGAAGCACCTGTGTTAACAGTAAAATCCACTTTAAATGTATGTGATTAGAAGAGTCAAAAACATCCCATTTCACAATGGACACACATGTGTAGAAGACATGCTCCCGTCTTCTGTGTCTCAGTATTCAAAGAATTTCAGATGAATCCCAAAGTTTCTCACGGATCTATTAAAAACATCCAGGGATATTTCTATACACAAGGACAAAATGAAAAGGGCCAAAAGAAACCCAAAGTTAACAAAAAAAAAAAAAAAAAAACTCTGTCTGTGATACAGGGTTTCACTGTGTAAACAAGACTACCTGCCTGGAGTGATGGGATTAAAGGCATCCATCAGCATACCTAGCCTCTGACATTACTCATAGCATCTAATGTGGTACTCTTTCTTTATTAATTCTTTTCTTTTTTGAGATTATAATATAATTACTTTATTTCCCTTTTCTCTTTCCTTCCTCCAAATCCTCCCATATACCCCTCCCTCCTCTCTTTCACATTTGTGGTCTCTTTTGCATTAATTGTTGTTATATGTAATATGTATATACATACATAATACTAAATATAACCTGGTCAGTCTGTGTAATGTTATTTTTATGTATGTTTTCTGGTCTTACTATTTGGTGTTGGATAACTAGTTAGTGTGGGTTAGGTACCTAAAGAAGACTATTTGTCCTGCTCTAGCACTCTCATTTCCTGGAGTTCTTTGTGTACATTTAGTCTCCTTGGCTTTCCTCCATGTGTTTTAGTTTGTCTATTATTGTTTTCCTTGTACAGTTCAAATTTAGGTATATCTGTTGGTAAAACTTTATGAATTTAGCTTCTGACATTCCCAGGAGGCACAATTCTGCAGCAAATTTCCTGATCATCTGGGAGTACTTAGAATCCACCTTGCGCCCTTCTTTAATGTCCCCTGAGCCTTAGGTGTGAGACTTGTTTTGTAGATGTATCCACTGGGACTAGACTCCACAACTCTGCATTTTGATCAGTTTTGGCTTATTGTAATGGTCTCTATTGCAAAGAGAAGATTTCTTGACGAGGGCTGAGAACTACCCTTATCTGTGGGCATAAGGACAAATGGAGTGTAGGTAAGGATCATACTGGTTTAGTAAACTGGCGGTTGTATGTTCTGCAAGTCCTATGACTTCACTAGACCTTGGTAAGTGGCTAAGTTTCTAGTACCAGGCACAATTCCTCCCGCTGAGCAGGCATGAAGTCCAGTATTATATTTCTATAGTAAAATACTATCCACTTTGTATTTTCTGACATTGTTAAAGTCTTTGGTCGTTTTTCCTGGCATTCTCAGATGACAGAGCAGAAATGATCCAGGACCTATTTCTGTATCCTCCAATTACTGTACCATTGTTGCTTATTTCAAGTAATTTTTTAAAATTCAGAAATATGGAGTACTATATGGAGTGAGTATATATGTTGCACCAGAAGGGAATTCAGATCATTGAAAACTATTTAAAAAACATGCCTGTGAAAGTATAGCAGCCATTAAGGAGCATTAAAAAACCTCAAACAATCACAGCATGCATATGTATGAAGCAATCATTTGGAGTATACCTGAAGCAATCATTTGGAGTATAGATATTAGCACTGATGCTACTGAAGAACTGAGAAGCATAATAAAAGTTGAACTAATTTTACTTGGCATTAGTGTTTCTCTTAATTATCTGCAGGCAAACACAAAATCTTATTGCCTGTACTGGAGCCAGACAGTTGCTACTGACCTTTCCTTGATGTTCTACTGCCAGTAATGGAATGTTCTTTGTACCCTTTCTTTATCTTGAGCTGCCTAACTACTGCTGGTCCTGAGATTTTTATTACAATCTTTATCTTCTCAGGTAGACATATCCTGATACTTTCCTATCTCTCTCCAAAGCGCTCTGCTTATCTCTTTCTTATAGAACAGTTCAGATTTTGACAACCTACCTGTTTTCACCACTGATCATGATTGTCTTAGTCTTGATCTTACAAAAGCAACTCTCATATGAACATTTTTAGGAAACCAGTAGACCTTCTTTTGGTCCACAAACCAACTCCCAAGTCATGACAGGGAGACTTATTAGTTATGAACACGGCCTGAGTTTAGGCTTGTCCCACTAGCTCTTATAACTTACATTAGCTGGTTTCTCTTCACCTATGTTTTGCTTCGGGGCTTTCTTTCCTTTGCTATATCTTACTTTTCCTGCTTCCTTCATATCTGGCTGGCTGGTAGCTGCCTGGCTGGATGGCCCAGGCATCTCCTTGTCTTTCTCCCTTGTTCTCTCTGCTCTCTTAAACATAGTTTTCCCTCTCCTGTTTGTTCTCTCTGCCCAATAGCCCTGCCTGTCCCTCTAGTGCCCAGCTATTGTCCATTCAGCTTTTTATTAGACCAATCAGGTGCCTCAGACAAGCAAGGTGAAACAAAAGTAACACGTCTCTACATATTTAAGTAGCACGAACAAATACAACACACCTTTACACAGCTAAAGTAATATTCCACAACAGGAAACAATTGCAAGCAGTTCATGAGATGCTGGGAGTGAACCTAGACCCTGTACAAGCCAGGTAAGTGCTTTACCACTGAACTATGTACTCAGCCATGGTTCTACTTTTGATTTTGACAGAGAATTTCAATCTGGCATTGATTTCACTCTATAGCTCAGACTGGCTATGAAGCTACATTACTCCTGCTTCAGCCTCCTGAGTAGCTGGCATTACAGTTATCCTTACATCCTTTCATCTAATATTATCCTTACATCCTTTCATCTTGATATATTAGATATGATTTCAAAAAGCCAGTAGTCACATCTGTATTCAACAAGACTATGCGACTTATGTGATTGACAAGACAGAAGAATCAGAGAATCAGTGCATCCAAGGAAACCCACAATGAAAAATTTACCAATAAAACTGGGCATGGGTAACACACATCTATAATTTAAAGACTCAGAAGACTGGAGTAGAAGGATTTCTGAATGTTTGAGATCAGCCTGAGATACACAGCCAGTTATAGGCCACTCAGGACTATTTAACAGAACTCACTTTAAAATAATAAATCCAAATAAATAAATACATAACTTAATAAAGTTTATTTATAATCTCAGTTCCCCTTCACATATCAAGACAAGTCTAATCCATATATTCCATGTTTCTGTCAGAGAGACACACCCATGTGCTTGATAGTTTAGTCATATTTAGTAATATACACTTAAATTGTGTAGTTTCCTCTCAACTTCACTTATCTGGAGACTGCTAATGAAAACAATAAGTGGAAAGGTGAAATGAAAACTGCCAATCAAAAGGATGCTGTAAAGCAAGTCATACCATAAACAATGGGACATTGACCGCAGTGGGGAGTTGTAAAAGACCTTGAGAATTACCATGAGTGGAGGGAAGAGAAGCTTGTATATTGCTATGGTAACTAACTTCCATCCCAGCAGTAGTTGAATTATTTTCTCAGGATGCATTTATTTGCTGACATATTTGGCCTGTTGATAACAAAGCAGAGGAAAAGCACACTGCAAGAAAAGCCAGGGAAATAAACGCACGTGGTGACCTCACTGAGTCAAGTCAGACTTCTATGAAGTGGGAAAGAGAGGTATGTTTCACCCACATTGTAACCATAAGAAGGTCAGTGTGTCTTTTAATTTCCCTTTGCTATCTTTCATTAGCACATCTTAGTTGTCAACATAAATTGGTTCAGTGTGGGGTTTCTGTATACACTACACTGATCAAGGCTACTTGTTCTTAATCTTTCATTAAACTCACTTCCCAGCCTCTAAAGATAGCTGTATATACTCACATTGGCTTTGTTAGCTTGGTTGTTACTATGTATGAGAGAGAACATGTGAGACTTGCCTTTCTGTGTCTGGCTTATTTTACTTAACATAATAACACAATGTTCTCTCATCCCAGACATTGTCCTGTAAATGACATGGTTTTAAATGATTTGTTTTACTATTTATTATTTTGAGTAATAAATTCATGTGTCCCAAGCAACAGTCCTCAAATTCTCTTTGTATCTGAAGAGAGTATTGAACTCCTGATTCTGACTGTGGCCAGGGACTGCTGTGGCCAGCAAGATTCCATCTTTCATTGTGGATAAATAATTTTTTTACTTTGCTTATTATTTGTCTATTTTTAACCAAAAAATATCACAATCCTCACACAGAGAGAATGTTAGCATTATATATATATATATATATATGTGTATATACATATATATATGATTGAACTGTTTTATATATATGTATATATATATACATATATATATGTATATATATATGATTGAACTGTTCAAACTACTACTACTACTACAATTTCCAAAAAACAAAGTATGTTGTGCTTCAGTTTAATTTGTTGAGGATGAGAGTGTGGAAGGGGATCATAGGAACATATGAGCTGAGAGTTCAGCCATCAGCAGAGATGTTGGAGCTTCAGTGAGTATATGGACTCTGTTAAACTAAAAAGGAAGGAATCCAGGCAGAAGGCAATTGAGAGCTGTGGATACCAAGCTCTCCAGATGAAAGAGGCAAAATGGAGAAAGCAAACTGTTACTAGGAGAAGCTCATTCTCTGAACATGGTACAGGGCAAGTAGATTATTTTTAAAGTATCAATAGCAAAAATAGGATAAACTTCCAATGGAACACACAAGGCATGAGAGGTCTAAAGTGCTACAGCCTTACTTCTAGGAGACAGATCATTATAGTCAATCTGTCCCACTATATTTCAGAAGAACATCCTGAGAGTTAACTAGTAAGAGTTTCATCCTTACTCGGGCTGGTGGCAAAGCTATGGCATTACCCTTCCTTATTCTCTGATGAGAAGTTTGGGCCCTTCATTGATTAAGTTTCTCTTAGGAAAAGAAAGCCTCCCACTTTCTGGTCAATACTGACTTTATCAAATCTAGGAAGAAGGGAGGACAAATGAACTTCAATATGCAGAAAAAACTTCTTCACTTTGGAAAGAGAGAAATGTAGGTTTGTGCAGTCAGAGTCCAGCCTTTCACAGCTGCTAATGGTAATAGTGGGAGTCTCAACATGAGTGGTAGCTAAATTTTCAGGAGCCATCAGACAAGCAAGACCTCGCTTATAAATTGTCTGCCAAACTTTATCTTCTTTAGAATTCTTTGACACTAAAGCTCAATGATGAAGTATGTCTCACTGTGGACCATATTGAAATGATTTAGTTTCCATTTGCCTTTTTGTTTAATTTTTTTATTCTTTGTGTTGGTGATGTCATCTCTCTGTTACTTGAAAGACAGTGGCAGCTACAAAGTCATCATCTTCTCACAGATATACCTGGGCTAACATGCTCTTTTCACTGATGGAAACATTGTCTACTTCAGATACCCAGGTAGAGTGTCAGAATTATTACCTCTTCCCCCACAGGAGTCTACTTCAAAGTGAAAATGAACTTGTAAGCTCAAGATGTCTAGCCCACCCACAGTCCCTGCCTTCTGCCTTCCGTTGACAACAGCAACAGAATAGCGTGTCTCCTTTCAACAAAGCATTAGAAAATGGTGGCATTTGCATTAGAATATCATATTCCCTGAAATATCTCTTCATCAGACAGACTTGTTTTCCTGCTCATTTGCCCATCTCTGTAATTGCTGTGTCTGGATTTTTTTCCCCTTATTAACTTAGAAGATCCATGGCATGAAGAAAGAGTTAAGCTGACATTTACTCCCACAATACTTTTTCAGAGACTAATGACTAACAGAACGGAAGGAATCTTGTACTTTGCTATGAGTGTTTCAAGGATAAATTCCAGTCTAATTTTTCATTAGTTTTAGCAGAGCAATTATGATGATTACAGCCACAGCTCAGATCAAGGGCTGCTTCTGGCACTGCTTCTCCTGACAAGATTTTCCTAAAGTGCACTCCAGAGGTGTCTGTGTGTATGTGTAGAAGATGAAGCATGAGCAGTGACCTTTTGATTCTGCCAGGGAGTGTCCTGTTGCCCAACAAGTTTTTGTGCCTTTTTTGACTTTGAATCTCTAACCAAAATATCACTGAGGGCTTTTTTTTTCTCCCTCCACCAAATCTATTAACTTTCCGAAGTACAGATAGCCTAAAAGAGGGGAAAGTCTCTTATCTCATTGTTCTGCTTTATTGAACCAGTATTTTTTTGTTGTTGTTTTAAATTTCACTGGGAATGTTCCATCCTCTCTTTTGAATGCAAATTAAATTAACTCACAATCTCTGTGGATATAGATACAATATGATGATTGGGTGGGTGATTTTTTGTTGTGTGAGAGAAAATGTGCTCAGTGTGTGTGTGTGTGTGTGTGTGTGTGTGTGTGTGTGTGTATGCGTGAAAGTATACATGATCTTACATTAAAGTGAGAAATACTGGCACATCCACAGGCAAAGTAGTTATGATAGTATGATTTTGATGATAAAGAGTTCCAATAAACCTCCTGGCAGACAATCTAAATAAAATGGACTTATTGGTTCAGCAGACACTGGGGGTCTTGCAGCAGCTGAAACAAATATCATCTCATGCCACACATGTGGTGTCTCATTTCCTTGTGACTTGAAACCTTTCAGAGTTCTTGTTAAAAATGAATAGAAAAGCAGAATAGGCAACAATAGGTTCTTCTTTGTGTTAAATCCTACCATTACCATCCATGTCCTAGAAACACTGACAGGATCAGAAAACTGCCTCAGAGGCCACGAAGAGGAGCAGATCTCAGGGAGTGACCTCAGGTATTCTTCCTTGCTGTAAATCCAATTACTAAGCCTTGCATAACTATAAGAAATCCAAAATGTGATTTATTTTGTATCCTACGACTTAGGATAAAATTAAGACAATATCCTGCTATGGGAAAAATAGCATAACACCTTCATCCAAAGACAAATACTGTTCAGTCACTGGTATTAGCTATGTGGTGCGGAAGAGCAAACCCTGGGCTTTGTGTATGCTTGAGAAGCTAGACTGCCAGGCCTGTGGCCGGAATTAGATACCCAGCAACTACCAAAAGCTTTTGCCCTGAATTTCACATTGTTACCCAGGATTGCCTTAATAACTTTGAAAAACAAATGTGTTTGAACAACACAAACTAATTTTCTGACAATTTGGAAGCTAAGAGCTTGAAAGCATCAGGGCTACATCCTTTCTGAGGAATCCTAGGTGGATTAATCCTAACCTCTTTCTACAAGCTGGTAGCTGTCAGAACTCCTTGGCATTTCTTGGCTTGCTGGTGAACTACTCCAGCACTGCGTCTTTCTTCACATGCTATGGTGTCCTGTTTTACAAGGTCTTCGGGTGTCTGCGTGTGTGTGTGTGTGTGTGTGTGTGTGTGTGTGTGTGTGTGTGTGTGTGTGTATGTATGTACCTGTGTCTGTGTCTGTATTCAGTTCTCCTTTGTTTCCTAAAGGCAGCACTTACTGGATTAGTGCCTATTCTGAACCAGTATTGTTCCTCTTTAACTTGATTATGATCACACAGTCCCTGTCTATAAATTCCTTCACAATTACAGGTTCAAGTAGAGATGAGCTTTGGCAGTGTATTCTTCAGCCTTGAGTACAGGTGGGGTAAAAGGAAACAGCAAAGGCCAGCAGTTCTGAACCTTCCTAATGCTGTGACCCTTGAATACAGTTCTTCGTGTTGTAGTGACCTCAACCATAAAATTATTTTTGTTGCTACTTCATAACTGTAATTTTGCTACTGTTATGAATCATAGTATAAACATTTTTGGAGACAGAAGTTTGATGAAGGGGTCAGGACACATAGGTTGAGAACTGATGTACTAGACAAATATCTTTGGTTCAAGTGAATTATTAGCAAGGTTCTCCCCTCTAAGGAACTGAAGTTGTATGATGATCACAATGAGGTATCAGTCAGACAGCAGGGACTTTATGATCTGTAAAAGGCCTGCTTTGCTTGGGGGCAATGCAAAACTCTGTAGTACTCTCTAACATGGAAGTAAAAATGCAGACTCAAGGACAGGTGTCTGCAAGACAGTTTGGACAGTTTGTATTCTGCTTATATAGGTGCTTACCTGAAAGGAAAATGTCAAAAATATTTGAGATAAAGTAAATAGCCAGTGTCTGGACAGAACCATTTAAGAACAAGATACCCATGTGGTTGACTTAGGCTGTAAAGCAAACAGAACAATTTGTTTCTCTGAGAATAAAGAAAATGACAGCGATCACTGCAAACATACATTTTTTATAGGCAAAAGCTAAAGAAATTGAGAGAATTATGTCTCTATGAAGCAGGAAGCAAGGTTGAATGCTTAATAAGTTCTAAGTCTGATATGGGACTAGGCAGACATGAATGAAAAAAGTAGACACGGCTCCTTTCACTTACGTTTGCAATGTAGCAGGAGATGCAATTATAATACAAGTAATAAAGGAGAGTGGGGGATATTGCAAAAAATACATAAAAAGAAGATAAAATGCAGCTTTACATAGTCAATGAAGCAGGATTTAAACTGAGACCTAAGGAATGAATAGGAATAACTGTCATCCCAGTGCATGAGGAAGAGTATTCTAAACCCAGGAAACCACACACATAAATGCAGGGGAGAATGATTACATGTCAATTCCAAGATTCTGAGAAAAAAAAAACAAACTCATTGTGACTCGATGGCTAACTCCAAAAGCTATGCTAAAAGGGAATGGGTGGGACTAGACTGGCTTACAGGGTACTTTAAGTTCAGCCTTTGTTCCCAGGAGGGCTGACAAATCACTGAAATGTCGCAGGAGGGAGTCCCAGTAAGATTGGTATATCTGAGGGAAAATCATTTTGCTTGAGGAAAAAGTGTTAGAGATCATTCAGAGGGAACGGAGAGGGAAAAACATTTGTAACACATGATAGCAATCCAAGTGAAAGGCAGTGATCAACTAAACTAGAATTTCAGAAGTAAAGGAAAGACTTGACACACCATGAGTATGTTTAGGATGCTACTTAGGACTTAGTGGAGGGATGACAATATCAAAGTAACAATCTTGATTTGCACAGTTGCATTAGTGCTACAGCCATGCTTTCTGATTTGGGATAGAACCGGAACGATTATAAATACATGTGAAGTGTGGCATTCAGATTGTATGAAGAATAATGAAGTGAAGTTGTCTTCATTCAAGAAGACTACTGTTATGGGTTGGATCTTAAATAGCCCTCAAAGACTCTTGTGTTAAAGGTCTGGTCTTCTGCTGACAGTATTTATGGGAGATGGAGAAAGTTTCAGCAGGAGATCTACCTGGAGGAGGTAGGCCATTGAGTTATGCCCTTAAGGGGACATGGGGATGCTGACCTGTCTGGACTTGTTTCCCGATTGCCACCCTCGTAGCTTTGTTCTGCCAAACATTTCTCAAAAGAGTGTTATGCATTAGTATGACTAAAGCAATGGGATCACGTAAGCCTGGCGTAGAGCTTCTGAAACAGTCAAACAAACAAGTCTTCTCTGGTGCAGTTTCTCAGTGAATTTGATTTTCTCTTACAGCGCGAGCAAAACAAGTAACAAAGAGTAAAAGCTGGCGTTCAGTACTTTGCAGTTCTCTCATACAGAAGGGGAATCACAAGCTACAGATGGATGGAGCTGAGCTTCTATAGTAATACAATAAATAGGATTAAAAACTGAACTCTCGTTAAGTTCAATGTTAAATGTAGATAAAGAGTTTGTGAACAGAGATGAAACAGAGTAGAAGGAAGAAATATTGGAAGATGTGATATATGGCAATAAGGCGAGGAGAGCTCTTGATAGAGAAAAGTGGGAAGGGAGGGAGGGAGGAAGGAAGATATCTGAGCGGTTTGGTAAACTATCTCATGAGAAATGTATATTTGAAAATTTAAAATGTAAAGGAGTTAGATGTTACTGGGTGGTAGAGTAGAAGAATGTCAAAGTAGGAAACATATGGGTAGGTACTTTTTAAAAACTTTGGAAACATCCTTATTCTCTGTTTTTATATATTCTTACACTTGTTTAGTGCTTTTCCCTCGTTGTTTGCATTGGCTGTAAGTGATATTTGATAGAATTGGCTGTAAGTGTATTTGATAGAATTTATTAAATTAATTTGTCTACTGTAATTTCTGTTTTTACAGGTATATGTCATGGCATCTGTTGATAATAATAATGTGATTTCTTTAATTTGAATATTTTTCTGCATTTGCCAAAATATTGTATTTATTATGATCACAAAACCAATATAAAGTAATAGTAAAAGACTCTTTTCCTAGGTTGTTTAATAGAAGTTTAAAGAAGGGAGAGTATTGAGTTTTCAGATTGGACTCATAAACTTTCATGTCTTGAGCATAGATAGTCCATAGTGTTTGTATACTGACTGTCTTGTGACCTAAGCACACAATGACAAGGCTTGTCCTTCCAGATGACTTTGAGGAACAATTTAGAATGATCTTGGTCTCGTGACAGCTTTCTTCCTTTACTGACTGACGAATTCTATAATATTTTTCAGTTTCATTCGTCTGCTAAGTTATTGCTTTTTAATTGCTTTTACTGAAGAATCAATTCTAAATAAATTGCCCCTTATTCTATACATACATGTTTTATAAACTGTCATGTCTTAGTTACTTTTCTATGGCTGTTTTATTTTTTGTAAAAGGTAAGTATACCTTTCTATTTATCAAACACAATGACCAAAACAACTTACAAAAGAAAATGTCTAATGTAGTTTCACATTTTTTAATTCATATGGTATTTATTTAGTTCATATAATATATCAATTAAATAATTTCTTAAAATTAGGAAAAAGCATATTAAATGGGGAGTATATCAAATTATCATAAACAATGATAAAATTGGAAAGTTTTGAATTACAAAATGTCAAAAAAGATTTATTGGTACTTACATTTCACTAATGAATACAGTTACAAATATTTTCTAAAGAAAAATAACTGTGCCAAATATCAATATTTGCTGTTTCTATGAGCATTTTCTCTTCTGTACACAGTACATCTTGAACAAAGTTTATATTTTTATTACTTATTACTCTAAAACAAAGATACAATGTGTGTATAATAGCCAAAGGAAGCCAAAAGAGCCACATTAAAAAGACACTTGAAAGTGTGATGTTTCTAGTGCACAGATACATTTTATAAGGAGTGAAAATACTAAATATGGAGCTTTATGAAGAGTTTCTTTTCAGTGTGATGCTTTTGTAGTCAATTTGGTACAGAATCAATAGTGTCTCTATAACACTATATAATTTGGGCAATTAGCATGAGGAATTTGAATACTAATGAGGGAAATTATTTTGATATTAAGAAATATACTTCCCAAAGAAAATTAATTTCTCTCAAAAGATTCCCCCCTTATTGGTGACTGTTTGTTCTCAGCAAAGTGTAGAAATAAGACCTAGACCAGACGATGTTCTTCCATGTTGAGCTTTGCACAATAAACTAGGCACTGATCACTTGCTTTCCTTATTGGGCAAAGGACTCCCCCGGAATCTCTCACCACTTACAGAATGCCCAGTATAAAATGACTCTACCAGCTAGAGATGAGACTTAAAACAACGGCATATCAAAATACATAGACCTTGTATTATACAACAAACAGCACCATTTCCCCTCAAAAGCAGAAGGTATCTCAATTTTTCTTTTCGAGGGGAGGGTTTCTAGACAGAGTTTCTCTGTGTAGTTTTGGTGCCTGTCCTGAATCTTGCTGTGTAGACCAGGCTGGCCTCAAACTCACGGAGATCCTCCTGGCTCTGGCTCCTGAGTGCTGGGATTAAAGGCATGCACCACCAGTGCCCGGCTCAACTTCTTTCTTGATCCATAATGATGTAGAGAGAAGAGAGAGAGAGAGAGAGAGAGAGAGAGAGAGAGAGAGAGAGAGAGAGAGAGAGAGAGAGAGAGAGAGAGAGGAGGAGGAGGAGGAGGAGGAGGAGGAGGAGGAGGAGGAGGAGGAGGAAGAGGAGGAGGGAGAGTAGAGACGAGAGGAGAAGAGAAGAAAGAGAAGAGAAGAGAGAGAAGAGAAGAGAAGAGAAGAGAAGAGAAGAGAAGAGAAGAGAAGAGAAGAGAAGAGAAGAGAAGAGAAGAGAAGAGAAGAGAAGAGAAGAGAAAAGAAGAGGGGAAAGAGAGAACCTGAAAACTGGAACCAGTCTTTGAAAGCTCAAACCATTCTCCACACACACCTCCTCCAACAAGGCCACATCTCGTTGTGTGATGTATCTATCACCAAGGGTTTCACTAATGGGGAGGATCAACTATTCAAACATAAACCTGTGGAGGCCATTCTCATTTAAACTACCACACACACCATGTATGATATTTGTTACAATACCTATACACACTGAAGCACCACAACCATATTCAATTTTCTTTTTCTTCAATATCAGGCAATTTTCTTGTTCTTCTCAGCTGAAAGGAAAGTATGTCTGTCCACTTATCTGCTTTTTTCCTAGTCCTGCTGTTATACTGTTATTTGTGAGAGTTATTTATGTATTTTCAAATTTTACATTTCTGCCCTATTGTTCTCTTGCCTGTGGGTTTATCCCAACAATTCACATCATTACCATTGTTTATTTGCAATTTGATGTTAACAGTCATGTGTCCTTTGTAAATCTCATGCCCAACACATAGCTAGTGTGAATGGAATGATTCATTTGAATTATCTCAACTTAGTTCTGCTTGCTTTGCTTCAGATAGAAAACTCCACCATTTCCCTTTACTTAATCATACATTTCCAGTTTGTGCATTGATGGGGATTAATACTTAAATTCCTACTGTTTACTTTATCTTTTGCTGGAGCACAAAATCTGGCGAGGGACGCCCAGGTTAAACAGCACTCTAGACATCCAGTTTCAGTTCGTCAGGGAAGCAGCTCTCTTTATTTGTACCAACGTGGGTTTATATACCCCTCTAACAGCAGGAGTCAAGGAATGGCTACTCTGTATCCATAGGCAAGGCAGACACTGTTTTCCAAACAGGAAAAACCACAGGGGAACTGATCCCCAGCACCCTCTGGAACCCAACTGCACATTTTTCACACAAACAACTGGGACAGGACAAAAAAGGGCATTTAAAATTAAGGCAGCAAACATACTGCTGCCGACAACCTTTATTCTAATTATTGTCCCTCTCCACTGAATCATGGTCCTGTTCAGTCTTTTTTAGCTGTTTCTTTAAAATATAAAATTAGTTTATTCATTTGAATATTCATTTTTAATGTAGGCACTTACAGCTGTAAATTTCCCCTGAGCATATCCTTCACTGCCTCCCATGAATTTTGGTGCTATGGCTTATTTTCATTCATCATGGGTGTTTTTTTAAAATTTCCCCTGAGATTTCTGCTGTGGATTATTCATTGTTTAAGAGTATGTTCATTTATACATCTCTGAGAATTTTCAAGTTTTTTTTCCTTAATTAATTTGTAGCATCATTCTATTGTGGCAAGAAAATATTTGTTATATAATTTCAATCTTTTAAAATTTATTTAGGCGTTTTGTGTCCAAACATATGGTCTACTATTGAAGAGATTCCTTGCATCATTTGAGAACAAAAGGCATGCTGCTCTTTGTTGATGAATATTCTATATGAGTCTTTGAGATTCATTTGAATTATAAAATTTCTCAATTTTTCGACTTATTTATTATTATGTTCTTTGGTTATTCTAACCACTGTTAGAATACCTCACTGAAATGTAAGATAGAGTTGGTCCAAACACTATTGTATAGCAGAGCACAAATGTAGTTTTTTAATTTAGACAAACTAAAATTTAAGAAATCTCAGTTTGACAACTGAAAAGCATCACACACATGAGTGACAATTACTCAAAACTCTGCCGTTGAACTTCCAATAACACCTCTACCATAATATTGTTCATGAAACGGCCATGAATATTATAAATGATGCATATTGGTCATCTTGCCTGGCACACAATGAATATGTATCTGAGAGTAGAAATATTAATATTTAGCTATGATCCTGAATTGGGAAGATTTATGAGTTTTTCTGAAACTCTTCTGAGGGTTATCAAATTGCCTTGCCAAATCAGACAGAATTTGAACTTCCATATGTGAAAGAGAATGTGATGACACTAGATGAGTCAGGTAAACTCACCTCCTACTTTAGTTACCATTTTGTGTTCTTTACAAATTTAGAACCCAAGTTTGAATAAATCTAGAATAATCTTTTATGTGGAAATGGTTGGAAAATAGCAAATGCCTGCAATTTAATGCATCACTCACATTAGCTTTACTCACAAGTACTTTACTTTGGGGGATGTACTTTACTTACAAGGAGGGCAATGTCTTTCATCTGGGAGTTGGTTCTTTCCCCCTTTTTAGTTTCATTCTATTCAGAAGAAAAATTATCATTTGATTATCCTTTCAAATTTTGCTTTGAAAACCTTTTCTTCCGGTTTTCATTAAGTGAGACTGGAGAATAAAATGGCATCATTGCTTGGACATCAGGAAATTGTACTGCAAGCCTTGGCTATTTTAAATATTTATAATAATGCTTCTTAGTGCACTTAGTATGCATTATACAGTTCAGCGATACCACTTTTTTTTCTTGCTTCCTTTCCTAATTGAATTAGTATAGACACTGCAGGGAAGTCATGAATGAAGGGGAACAGTGAAATACATTTCTTGATTTTCCCATCATTTGACCAAACTATCTCATCAGGTTATAAGATATTTCCATGCTGCTCACTTCTGAGTTCTCTTCTCCAACTTGTGACCAATGAATGAGGCTCTCTATTTTAAGGGGTTTCTTTTGTTTTACACTTTTCTTTTGAGCCATCTAAAGATAGGGAGACAGGAAAAAATAAGAATGGGGCAGTCCAAATGCTAGGAGCCGTAGAGTAAGTCTTCTCCTGGGAAACAGTGTGGATTTCACTACTATAAAGATGAAAACTACCTGATAAGATTGACAATGGAAAGAAGAGTTGAGCACCCAGAAGTGCTTAAACATTCCTTCCTTGCTCTATAGGGAATAAGAATTGATTCTCTGGACCGGCGTGCATTCCTTGAATAAATTAATGATTGACCTAACTCCATGGTAGGAAATCCTATCCCAATGAGAAGGATCTATAAATAACGTGTGGTTTCCTCACTCATTCTTTGATGTTCTGAATATGAGTGTATTGCTATAAGGGAGCCCATAAAAGCCAGGATGAGTAGTATTTCTAAACATCTACCAGTATCTGATTTCAGTAACTACATATTCATTTATAATGTTCCATACTCTCAAAATACCCCTGCCTCAACCTACCTTAAATTGTGATGACATTTATTTCATGATTCAGGAATCCAGAGCTAGGGTGCTTGGGAAATTCTTTGATTCAGTACCTCTGGGCATCAACAAGAATCCAGGTGCTTTTTCCTTCTTGTTACTTTTTGTTTATTTAATTTCAGATTTATTTTACTTGCAGCAACAATTTTAAGTGATATTTGAGAGTTGGACTTTAGTTGAACTATGCCAAAGAACGAGAAGTAAAAGTGTGTGATTGGGGTGGGGGTGGGGTGATGGGAGAGATGGTTCAGCGGTTAGGGGTACTTGATGCCCTGCCAGAGTTTGGTTCCGAGAATCCAGGTTAGGAGGCTCACAATTGCTTTTAACTTCTGCTTCAGGAAATTCTACAGCCTCTTTCAGCCTCCAAAAGTACCCTCATATAAGTGGAATACTCTTACACACACACACACACACACACACACACACACACACACACCGTGTGCGCGTGTGTGTGTGTGTGTGTGTGTGTGTGTGTGTGTGTGTGTGTGTATGTATTATATATAACACTATCTAAAGAAAAAAAAGAAAGTGAAGGGCAAACCAACATTTTGCGTTCTGCTAAAACACCACCCAAACAACACACCAACAGTAGGCTCAAAGACAATTGGCGTGACTGTTTGAAATTTTGTGCTCCAAATATTGGGCTGTAAGATCTGTTGTACTAAGCTGTCTAAAGAAATTTTAATGATCCTAGGTTTATAAAACAGCTAATAAAAGCAAAGAGCATCTATGTAGTCAGAAGGGTTTTCCAGTCACCCCCACCCTAATCCCAGCCCCACAGCCCCTCAGCTGCTTATAAAATAGTCACTCAGAGGCTTAATATTATTTACAAACTATATAGCCTATTGCAGGCCTCTTGCTACCTAGCTCATATCTTAATTAACCCATTTCTATTAATCCATGTTTTGCCATGTGTTTTGTGGTTTACCAGTCTGCTGGCATGTTGTTCCTTGGGCGGCAGGCTGATGTCTCTCTCCAGACTCTGCCTTTCTCTTTCCTGTCTCTCCCCCTGTATTTCCCACTAGCCTTTAAGCTGCCATAGGCCAAAGCAGCTTATTTGTTAACCAATGGGACTAACTTATATTCACAGTGTACAGAAAGACATTCCCCAGCACATCTATACTTCCAAATCTGGACAACTCATTCTTGGGTTCTGTCCATTCAGGTACATGAGATCATCTCTGCAGTTGTTCTTCAAGACAAAAGAATGCAGATGATCAGGACTCAAACCTGAACCACAGCCAGGCTGTATGAGAAAGTGTGGACAATAAGGAGCTGCTTTCTGTCTCTGTGAGTATCAAAATTCCCTGTGCACTTTCTGAAAATGTGAGATGCTAGAGCCCCAAGCAGATGTGCCTTGCCAAAGCTTGGTTGGCCATTCTAATATGTCAGGGAGCACAAACCATGGCTAGAGTTATTGATAACCTTATTTTTCATCCCTGCAGATGAACGAACATTGGTCATCATATACAGCAACTATTTCAGGAATCTCTTTTTATTCCCATGTGAGGACTTCTCAGAAGCAGATAAGCATGTAATGCCAAATTGCTCTGTAACTGAAATTAGAATTTTAATGGACTTTACGGTTTTTCACTTTGCTAATTTACCATTTATGTGAGAAGATCAGGTTTTCCTTTTCACTCCCTATTTGAAGTGAGTATCATCAAACCTGTTCTTATTTTAATGATCTGATAATGTTTTGTTTTAAAGGTAAAAGGAGCTTTTAAGATGTATTCTTAAAAAGGGAAAAAAGGACTACATATATATATATATATATGTATATATATACATATACATATATATGCAACTTCTAATTAAATCATAAAAGTAAACTTTTTTAAAAGTTAAGCTCAGTTTTTAACTTGATTTTCAGGCTTTAGTTTATGAAATAGAATCAAAAGACCCCATTACTAACACATGCATTGTTTCAAATTCCTCTAAGTACAGTTCAAAATGTCATACTCCATAATGTCTATGCTGTGCCTCCTACAGTGTTTTACTGCAAAAGCAATAGGGGACATTAGCCTCTCTGTCTACTCTCTCAGAAGTATACTAGTCATAGTTTTTCTATGTTCTTAGCTAAAATACACAATCACTAAATGCTCTGCCCCCTTCTGAAGGTTTTGTGTGTCTCTGAGGACAAGATGCCATTGGTAATGCATTCATTCGCCAGTTTTATACTACTCAGGGATGTGATTGCACATCATTTGCATGGAGGAATTTCTGACTATCACTTAACCTGATTAATAGATACAAATATTAGGTCATGTCCCTGAGTCTGCTACACATTGAGTAACTCTAATAATAGCAACCCTACCTCTGGTACACCTTTTGATTTTGGTTAATAGCGACTTCTTTGAATAGAATCTTTGCTTTGCTTGTTCCACTTTGTGCTCCACCCAAGCCTTTCCAGTATATGTGGATTATGTTGCTGATCACAATTATAGACTGTCTATTTCTTGATGGTTTGTTAGCATATTAGTAGAGTTCTATTTTTTTCAAAGGATTTAACCTGACAAATTTTGCATTCTGAATAAGCACTCTAGACAGCATGATAGTCTCAGGCCTGTCTTAGTACCTTTACTGACTGCAATTGGGAGCTTTCTATGTGTCAACTTCTGTTTTGAGCTCTTGATTGCATACTCTGCTAGGATAATGCAGTGATAGAAAGTCCATCCTTTTTAATATTCGTAACACACAGAAGAAATGATGCCTTTGATTAGTCTGTTACTGTTTTGCTCATCCAATTCTTGACAGTTGAAGAAAGTTGAAGTGTGTGTTGTTGAAAGGATGAAAGGAGCATAGGCAGGAGAAGTATTGTTGTCCATGATGGAGAACTTGACCTTTGTGATCTACATTGAAGACTCTGACATCACTTTTGATGTCTTTGCTGAGGAGTTTCTTTGAATCTTATACATTCTGAAGAGCAAACTATTGAATTTATTGCAACCACTGTGCCATTAATATCTCAGGTGGGCTAGAAAAGTGCTTTCAAATTCAAAGTACAATAGCACTCTCACATCCATCAGGCTGGAGTCAGACAATTTCTTTAAGAAAAGGAGACACGTTCTTAGATTTTACTCCAGTGTCCTCTCGTACACATCTCATTAGTCAGACCTTGATCATGTATTTATGTCTGAACTGAAAATTAAAGGGACTAGGGTCAGATTAGATAGACAGGGCACATGCATTGGCATAATGTACACCAATGATGTTCCCCACATTTCCCTGTACTTAGTGCCTACACAATGGATTATTCTCAATGAGTTTGAGATTTTGTATTATAGCTAGTTACTACTAATCTTTCTAAAAGCTTTTCTTCCTAATATTTCAAAAAAGCCTCCTATCTAAATCTATGCTATAAGAAAGGTTTTGAAGAGAATTGCATAGAAAAAAATTGTTTTATGCTATTACAAATTATGATAACTTATATGTAAAAAATAATTTCTGTGTTGATTTGTATAACCTGACTTCTACTGATCCACATTTTCTGATAGTTGACAAAAAGAGGTTTTATATTCTATATACTAGAATAGATTCTTGAATAATTCTACAACTAATAACCCAAAATAGTACATTTGAGATCAGAAAATGAAGTAAGATTCTTCTAAATTCTAAGAACAAATTTATGTTATCAATATATCACAGAATATCTGAGCTCAATGTCCAAAATGAAACTTTTCCTTTCCTGGTGTGATTTTTCTCCTGAAGGTTCCACCCACTGTCTGAAATGCTGTGGATTGCTGGTTTTCCTTCTCCTTTCATACAGCGACCCCCTCATTTCTGAATTTTATTATCAACAATTGCCATTAGTTTATCCCTAAGTTGTTTCACTTTTAATACTATTTTATGTTCCAAATGTATTGTTCTTGTCTCACATATCTTAACTTTTTCATTTATTCTTATCATTAGTAAAGCACTCCTCACTTTCACACAATTAGCTTTCCAATCCTCCCTGTCTGGCCCCTGACTCTTCACCACTGTGATGTGTACTCCTTGCTGGGTCTTCCTGAAATCCCACCAATGACAAACTGTTATGATTTGGGTTAAGTACAATCTTCTGTCAGGAAATGTCAAGGGTCTTCTGCACTCACTCTGGATATCCTGCACCGTATTTGACTTTTCAAAACCCCACTTTATAAGCAACTCGGCATGAAGCTCCCTTTCCAGGCAAGTACTCCTGAGCCATCTCCTCATCCACTCGGGTCCCCTCCTTCATAATCACTCCTCATTAGGGCTAATTCCTGCTCACGTGCACATGGTGAACTGACAGTGCTGATTTGGCCTGTTCAGACTCTGGCAGCTCTGACAGAAATTCAAACTTGGAGCAGCCTGAGGAAAGAATAAGAGGCAATTTGCAGTTCAATATGGGAGTAGATTGGAAATTGCTGGGGGAAAAAAAAAATCTTGCATTAAGACTCGTTCATGTAAGTCAGCAAGATTAGTTCACTTAAAAAACATCAAGTTCTGATCTTCTTTTTCAGTGTATATTTAGTCTTACACTAGATAGTCTAATTAATCGGGTGTGGTTTTCTTTTCACATTTGTTCCTTTTGTCTCCCTCTAGCCTGTCCTCATCTTTATTCAGCAGAACATGGGCTGAAAACGATGTATCTCAGCTTTATTTCTGAAGGAATAGTGGGACTTTGAAAGCATTTCACAGTGCTTGCCTTTTCATTCTGTCACGGACGCCACCATGCCTCTCCTAGCCAAAATGTTCATGCCATTTAGAATTAATTTCTCGGAGTCCTATTCCCCCAACCCACTAAGGCTAACATAAAGAATTTTGTAATTATACTGAAGTCAGGTCGGAGTATGCCTTTGGTAAGACTCATATTCTTAGAACATAAACACTATGTGAACACATTGTCAACAGGGTGGGCAGGTCAAGTCAGGGGTCTAGCCAGACACTGAACCTCCCAGCAACCAAACTTGTAACTTCTAGACCTGCAAATTGTGAGCAAGCCAATTTCTGTTGTTTGTTACCCAGTTTATGGAACCAATAATGGCAGCAGGATCAGATTAAGACAGTGTCTGTTCTCTTGTTATTTTTGAAAGTATATTTGATAAGGATCTAGGCTTACCTAACCTTACTTATTCATTCCACAATACATTTTTTTAATTTTATAATTTAATTTAATTTTACATATCAGCCATGGATTCCTCCCCCTGCCTTCCCCCCAGCCCACCCCCCATTTCCATCTGTATAAGCGACAGGTTCCAAACAGCCAGCACATGCACTGAGGACAGGTCCCGGTCCCAGTGCCTGGCTGCCTCCCAAACACTTCAAGCTAATCAACTGTCTCACTTATCCAGAGGGCCTGATCCAGTTGGGGGTTCCTCAGCTATTGGTTCATAGTTCATGTGTTTCCATTCGTTTGGCTATTTGTCCCTGTGCTTTTCCAATTTTGGTTTCAACAATTCTTGCTCATACAAACCCTCCTCTTTCTCGCCAATTGGACTCCTGGAGCTCCACCTGGGGCCTGGCTGTGGATCTCTGCATCTGGTTCCCTCAGTCATTGGATGAGATTTCTAGCACAACAATTAGGGTGTTGGGCTATCCTATCACCAGAGTAGGTCAGTTTGGGCTTTCTCTCGATCATTGCCAGTAGTCTATTGTGGAGGTATCTTTGTGGATTTCTGGGGAACACATTTTTAACCAATGTTTTCTTGCTAGGAGATGTCTTTCTGTATGCTGTGAATATATGTTGTTGTCATCGGTTAATAAGTAAGCTGCTTTGGCCTATGGCAAGGCAGCTTAGAGGCAGTCAGGAAATCCAAGGAGAGAGACAGGAAAGAGTAAGGCAGAGTCTGGGGAGATACCAGTCTGCCACCTAAGGAGCAACATGCTAGCAGATTGGTAAACCTTGGGGCACATGAGAAAACAGATTAATAGAAATGGGTTAATTTAAGATATAAGAGCTAGCTAGCAAGAGGCCTGCCACAAGACATATAGTTTGTAAATTAAGCCTCTGAATAATTATTTTATAAGCAGCTGTAGGACTGCAGGACAGGCTAAGACTGGAGAAAACTTTCAACTACAGTTCATAGTCTATATATTATCAACAAGGAAAACTGAGGACTCTACATTTCAAACCCATTAGCCTCTGAACTACCTGCACATGATCATAAAAGGGTTTCACTAGTCATTCAGCTTAGAAAACAAAAAGATTCAAGTCCTTTGAAGTCGATTTACACACAAATGGAGGTCTTTACCTTACAACTCAGTGAGGCAAGGAAGAAAAAGTTGACAGCAAAAAAGGGGGGGGATGGCGAAGAAAGGAATTTTTGATGCTCTTTGGTGAGGGTCCTACTTTGATAATACAATAATGAGTAGAGTTATACTCTCCTCCTGATCTGCTCACTCCAGGGAACTCTTCCATAGACAAACTCTAACTGGCAGTTTGTGACACTTAAGTTTAAATTTGTCAATTACCCCAACACCCCCCCCCACTTTTTCCCCCTTTAATTCAAGATAGTTTAGTTTTTGATTTGGGTTTATAGTATAAAGATAAAGAATTCAACATCATACATTGCCAATAAATAATTTCAAGGAAATGAAAAATCAGTACTCTGTAGAATCAAAATATGAAGAACTTTGACTCTAAGGATGTTAACAATAATTCATCAATGTTGCTAGGCTATAAAAAAACAAGTAATAAAATAGTTCAATTTTAGTGCTATTGTTTCAAGTTTATTATACTTTCTGGAAAATAGCTTGATGAAAAGTAAATTTTATGTAGGAATACAAAGAAAAATGAGATAGAATTTGAAAAGCATTCCAGCAAGGGATGAAAAGGAAGCAATAAAACAGTCTTAATTAAATTCAAAAATGGTTGAAATTGATGTGAGTTTCTGAATTGCCTCTAAAGAAATCATCACTTCTCTGCTGGAAGTATAGAAGAGAACAAAGTAAACAATATTAGAATAGTTAATTATAGTTCATTGGGTTAAGTGTTCATTATTCAAGGAAAGCTTAGTCTGATCATTTATGATACAGGTTTTTATTTAATCTTCCTGGGATGCAAATAAAGTTGAGGTGATATTGGCAAAGGAAGGCCTATGTGAATTCTCTGCTTAACGTAGTCACAGAAATTAGAAACCGTTTTCATGTGCCATTTCTTCAGTAGGTGAGACATAATAATAGTTTAGAAACAAGAATGGATAAAAAAGTTGAATTTATCATATTTTGCTATTTAAGTTAATATCTAAGAAATGTTTTTGCTATGAATTGCCTTTATGATACAATGTTGTATCAATATTTTTATCTGAAGTATATCAAGTATCGCCAGAAGAAATTTCATCAATTTTTCTGCTACGACTCTTTGTCAATATGTAATTATATAATCATCCTAAATCTATTAAATTTTTCTGTCATATGTTTAGAACAACAAAACATACAAGAATATAATTATTTTTATGCTGGCTTTATGCAGTGTCTGAATAAGTTTTCTTCTACTAATGAGATTTTATAAGGAAAACTAATTTAAAAGCAGACAAACTAACTAGAAGATATGACATAGAAGAATAAACATTTTTAATTGAACATGTCACTTGAAAACAGTAGACAAATACATTTACTTACTCTGTAATGCATCATAACTTGTGTATGATCATATTGACACAAATTATTTTCTGTAGCTGGATGAAAGATGAAGGCCAGTGAAATGGAGAAGACAAACACTAATTGCTCATGACAGGAAATATTATATTGCATCAGAGCTACCTTACAAAGGTCATGTTGCTTTTCTCATTGAGACTGGCTCTTGTTGTCAGATGGAGAACAATGTGTCAATAATACTCAAGTCAAATTAGGAAGAAACTTTCAAGCTTTTAGTACTTTTTCCAGTTGTATTGTACCACCTATGTATAGCTCATTCAAAACAAGAGATGAAATGTTGAGTTACTGAATGCTATCAAGACAGATATCTTAATGTCTTAATTTTTAAAAACCCACAATGGTTTACTATATGTTTGTACACTCAGTTTCTTATTTTTTATATGTTAAACAATTTGTATTCCTTTTTAAATAAAGGAGACAGCGTGAACACTCAGCACATGATTTTAGGGTAGTTTCTTTCACTAACATCCTCTAGAACAAAATATGCAGCCTTAAACTGTGAGTTAAATAACTACAAGATAAGCTTGTAAGTCTTCAAATGTCACTGAATGTTAAGAAAGGGATTTTTTTCATAATCCATTAAAAAAAGTCTTGATCTTCATGATAACAATCCAAATGAAGAAAATTTATATTTAACTAAAACCCACACAGCTCAGGGAAGCAGTATCTCCTAGACTGAATAGAAAGTATTATGAAAAATTCAGTAACAATAGTGTGAAGGCTACAGGTCAAGCTTGACAGAAATGTGAGCCCTGGACCCAACAGTGAGTCTTAAACCTAAGATCTATTTCATAAATATGACAACAGTATCACTGGCAAGCTGTTTGCAGCTATAATCATAGAAAACTTGGACGCTCAACAGCAATCCTCTCATATACTGTAGAAGCATATAATACAGATAAGACAGAAACACGTCTAAAAATAAGGAAATCCATGCTTGTCTCCAAGTCTCCCACACTATTCTGAATCCATTTAACCAGGTTTTACTTTATTAATTTTTAAGATTAAAATATGATGACATCATTCCACTCTCTTCTGTCCTCCCTCCAACCTCTTCAGTATCTCCTATATCCAATGCTTCTCATGAACCACCCCCTGTCCTATTCTCAAATGTATGGCCTCTTTTTTGATTATTATTGTGGCAAGATAGCCCTAAAGGTACAATAGTGGCACTCACATCTTGGCAGTAACCAATAGCTCTCTAATTGGACTTAAGGCCCTATCAATAGGAGGGAAATCATACCTGGTACTAGAAACCTAGCCAAATACCCAGGGCTAGTGAGGTCATAGATCTCAGAAGAGAACCTATTACATCACTTTTTTAAATTACCTTAATTCTAAGGTAATTAAGTGGCATTCTGAAATTTATCCTTATATCCACAAAAAAATTGTAGTTCTCACCCTTCATCAGTGAAGCTTCCCTTTACAGTAAATGGAAGCTATCACCGAAAACCTCAACAGGTTATAATACATAAGTCAGTGAATGGTATGTAATTCAGTTACAATGGATACATCCACAATACAACTCCTGCATTTGAGGCTCAGACAATATCTTAGATTGGAGGCAGAAAGATTACAAGAGCCAGAGAACCAAGAAGTCTGTTGTGAAATACAAGGAAGCTGCACCCAAGATACCTCAACATGATGGCTGCCTAAACAAAAACTGAACAGAGCTAATGTCATTAGCCATGCTAATGAGGAAAAGGGAGATCTTTGATCAGACCACTAGAAAACATACTACAAGCAACAAATAATTACTGAGATGGAGAGAAGTAACCTCCCCATAGATGAGGTCCCTATTTGGTTACTCATTCTTAAAACATTTTAAATGCCATATTCTGTAGGTCTTTGAAGTGTTTGATGATTACCTACCTAATTGAATTATATCTATGTATATCTAGAAACTTAACCTATACTTCCTTTCTGGCTCCTGGCCAATCATTGTTTCATGTATCAACCAATCAAAGCAACACATATTCACAGCACACAGAAAGACATCCCACAGCATTCTATAGTCACATTTTTAGCACTAATTTTGTCATTGAAATCCATCATTCTACTTACTAAATTGAAGTCCTGTTTCTTTGCTATCTTCTTTGAAGTCTCTGCTGGGTCTTCTCTTAGTGTGAGTATCTTCTTTACAACATGCTGCCTTGGTGATATCATCACCATTCACAGCACTAGATGCATTCCTAACTACTAAACTCTTAAATCAGACACAACTCCTTAAATTCAAACTAATATGTATGTATCTTTACTTAAAATATCTTCAAAGGTAGCTGAGAGACTTACATTGGAGTAATAAGTTCAGTAGTCTTCCATCTGATTCTGAACTCATTCTTTGCATAGCAAATGATGGAAACCCTGCCATTCCAGTTTTTCTTCAAGAGATATTGCAGCCTTCATCAAATACTTTTCACACAGCAAAGATATAATTTATAGTCTAAATATCTAGTCTATTAATGTTTAGGTTATTGCTACTACTATCAAACGCATTGATGTTACCACTGAATATGTTCATAATATTACGACTACTTGATAACTTCAGTCCCATTGGCTGGATTACTGAGTGAGTTAATTATATTTTGTCTTTAAATTGGAAACAGAAATATCAACGTAATATGTATTCAAAACAGCATCCAGTGTCTTACTTTTGAAAGAAAGGGGAAATGATCAGATATGTCATTTGTTTATAAAATGCTTAAATTGACTCTTAACTTCATTCAGAATAAATATCCTTATTATCTATGTATAGCAGTTAACATCTGTAAAATTAGCTCTTACAAGGCTGTGACAGGACAATTGCAACAAGTTTGAGGCCAATCTTGTCTATATAGCAAATTCAAGGAATTCTGACCCATGCAGCAAGGCATTGTCTTACAATACAAGCAAACAAACTAACATATAGCTAGTAACTCTCATAAGATATTCTCTTTCCTCTTATACAGAATCTCTTATCACACATTATTTATTATCTATGTAAGTTGTTCATAGGAAACAATTTTGAGTATAGTCTTTATGAAAAAAGGAAATTTGATAATGTGTAACAAAATATTCTAATTTAGATTTTTCATGACAAAAATTTTATTTATAAATTGATCTTTTCCAAACAAGCACCATAGCTTCTTGTAGAATTAATAGTGGGATTTAAATACATGTAACTAACTATACCTAACTTTAATTATACTACATCAAGCTCACAGCTGTCCTTGGACAAAGCAATGTGTGCTTGGTCTGGAGTTAAGACAGACAAATGAAATAAACTAGGTACATGATTATAATCTGAACTATTTTCTGGTCTGCATCTAAATAGACACTGGTAGCATATACCCATTACCATGCTATACCACTAAGCCATCTTTAGAACATTGCAACTCTGTAAACAGATTGTTCACTTAATGATATGTCTAAAAAGAAAGCTTGACCAATATAAAAAGACCTGTGCTTCTAAAAGTTCAACTGCACCACAGCTATTATTCCATAATGGGCCTATCTACCAGAAACACAAATTCCTACATCTTTTATAACATTGATGCTTTCCCTGAAGTTTATATTAAATACCCCTTCTTTCTCACTTCCTTAGATAAATAAAAATATTTGATTAACAGTATCCAGATTATCTTTTGGTCCATCTCTATGAATTATAATTCTCATGATCATTTCCATCAAAAAATAGTTTATGTAAAAGTAATTTTCAGAAATTTTTAGCTGAACAAATGGAATGGTGATGGTATAAGAAGACATTATGGATAAGAATGTCTAGATTACCAGACAAACAGCAGGAGAAAGAAGTCCATCAAGAATTAGGGAAGGAAAATGAAAGATATCTGTTGACAACTAATTAGATGTAAGTTAAAAATTAGTATGAGGGAGGTGAAAGTTTTATAGTGAATTTACTTGTTATAATTTATTGACATTTTGTCAATACCACATTTGTATTATATTGAAACTATGCCCTACTAACACTGGACAAGAAAGAGACTGAGAAACTTTCTAACCTATTCTGAATATTCTCCTTTCCATTGTCCTCTGCAGATATATGCTAAGAATATAAAGGAAATAATGTAATAACAGAACCAAATCCATGGAATTTTACTGCTAAATCATGTAAGTTCATCATTATCTTGTCTGTTTCATCAAGGACCACATAGTTGTTTTTATATACAGTAAGTGGGTATAAGTTCATTGATTTACATATAATTCTCAGTTTAATATAGTACTCAGTATATTTTGTAAAGTTTGATTGGCTAGTGAGGAAAGAAGTAGGCTTAATTCTTCCCTTTACAGAAGTTGACTAATTTTCAAACTCATCTAAAACTGATGAGTTTTTATTAACTTTCTATTAAAGAAAAATTGACTTGAATTATCTCACTACAGGACAATGTATTTCTTTGAAGAAGTGAAACCTTTAACAATTGATGATAATTTTTGAATCAAATAATAATTGATGTTCAAAGTTTTTAAATGACAAAATTGTGGCTTTTATTCACACTTTGAAATGATCATTACAAAAAAAAATCACTGCTTTTACACTCCAATGACAGCATTCTAAACTAACCTATATGGATGATTTTTTCATGTTTGAATATTTACTTCAGGGATTTGCCACATGTAAATTAAATTACAGTGAAAATGCTATTTTGCTGTTAAATTCAAAGAAAAATGAAAATAGTTTACAAGAGTGAATCAAGATGCTGGTGACTTAAAGAGGGAAGATTATGTTAAATTTAGCAATATTGAAAAGACAATTTTGGATACATACATTTTGAGTATCTAATTAATGGTATAAAAGAAGTGACTCTCTCTCTCTCTTTCTCTCTCTCTCTCTCTCTCTCTCTCTCTCTCTCTCTCTCTCTGTGTGTGTGTGTGTGTGTGTGTGTGTGTGTGTGTGTGTGTGTGTGTGTGTATGCAGTTTCCCACTGAGCCTCAGGAACAACTTGGGAATAGCTCATGATAGTGATAACAATAAGACATGGTGATGAATACTATTTCTGTAGTATATTATTTAAGAAAGAAGACTAAAAAAAAACCTTATATAAGTGATAAACTGAAATTAAAAAAAATCCTTCACAGCAGTAAGACAAGTACATGTCACAATGAGCTGACACAGAGGCTATGGAAATGAAACTTAAAGAGGAAAAATTAATGTTGCGAATGCCACCGACTGCTAAAAGAAGATGAAACCATGAATGATTCATTCCATCTCACAATAAGGAGGTCTTTTGTGACCATGATCAGAGCAACTCCTCGATGTAGTAGAAATTGAAACTGGGTTGTGATGATTAATAATAATTATAAACTTGATAAAGTCTAGAATCATCTAACAGACAAGTACCTAGACTGGAAATCAGAACTAACTGGACCCTTTGGTACCCAGAAGTTTTCACTGAGAGTTCTAGATGCTAGATATACAGATTTAGGATTTTGTGTTAGCCTAGTAGATTTGGGATGACAGGTGTATACTACTGTTTCTGGATTTACATGATTTCTGGTAATCTGAACTCTGGTGTCCACATATGAATGAACAGTGCTTTACCCATTGTATGCACCATTTTTCTGTTGCTATGATAAGAAATTAACTTAGGAACGAGTTTATTTTAGAAGATGGTTCCAGACAGAGAATACATAATGTTGAAAAGAGTGTGGTGTGGCAGCAGTAATCTGGCTGACCAAATTTTGTACATACAAAGATGGGAAAGAGAAAGAGAGGAAGAGTAAGATGTAGAAAAAGACTATAAACTCTTACAGACTGCCTGCAATGACATTCTTCCTCTATTAAGCATGCACTGCTTAAATATTTTTATAATGTCCCCCAAATAGCACTATTATGTTTGTTTGAAAAAGAATGCCCCCCATAGGCTCATATATTTGAATACTTCATCACCAAGGAATGACACTATTTGAAAGGATCAGGAAGTGTGGCCTTGTTGGAGTAGGTACAGTCTTATTATAGAAAGTGTGTCACTGGAGGTGGGCTTTGGGTCCACAATGACAGTGAACGAAACCTCTAAAATTGTAAGCAATACCCAGTTAAATTCTTTCCTTTCCAAGAGTTGTCATGGTCATGATGTCTCTTTATAGCAACAGAACACTAAGACAGAATTTGGTTCCAGGGAGTAGGATATTGCTATGACAGGCCTTACCATGCTGCTAGTTGGTGGATGTGGACTTAGGGAGTGTGGATTAAGAAAGAAGTTGAACACTTTAATTGGGCCTAATGGGCCATACTAGTAGGAACATGGAGACAGTGGTGGTGATAGCAATGTAGATTACGATGTTCTAACATAAGAGGTTTCAGAGAAGAGTATTAGTAAGTGGCCTAGATACCATTTTTGTGATATTTTGACAAAAATGTGTGAATGCTTTCTTCCCTTGTTCAAAATATCTGCCTGAGGCTAAATTGAAGAGTTTTGGATTAATGATGTTGACAGAGGATATTAAAGACAGCCTACCTACTACAGACAGTATCAAGTGGTTATTAACAGTTACTCTTATGAGATCTATAATGAAAAGGATCAAGCTGAGCAAGTATAATTTCAAAATGTAATTTGAGGTAAAAAAGAGCACCAGGAAGGACAATGGAACTCAGTCCTGTGCTCAAGGAGACAAAAAAAATGTTTAAAGAAAAGCCTGATGCTAAATGGAATAAATGGAGAGGTGACTTCAGGAAAAAAAAAAAAAAACACCCAACTAAGCTTCCAACTTGTGAAAAATAAAAACAAATGCTTAGGCAGTGAAAGAAACCATCAAAACCATAAAGCTGATAAAAAACTTATTTGAATGAGGGGGCCAAGTTTCAGCCCATGCAAGCAAAACTTGGCAGCTTAGGTCACATGGTACTGGCTTTAGAGTCAAGGATGCAAGAGAAGAATTAAAGCAGAGAAAGCTTTTGTAGTTAAGGAAAGCTAATGAGGCCAGGCAAGGGAGAGGGTCTCTGCATGGAAGCCCAGAGACGTCATGCAGCTGTGAAAGTGAGGTCTGGATTTTGCTGGAGATCCTAAAATGTTGGAGATGCCAAAGTCCTGAGAGATATCTGCCACATAGAGCTGCTAACAGGGTGTAGAACAAGCTCAAGAGAGAGAAGTGTGTTACAGTCTACAAAGCTAAAGGTGTTGGAGATCTGAAGATTGCTTTAACATTGGGTATGAAGATAGAGTATTTAGAATTTGTCCTATTGGGTTTGGGGTCTTGCTTTGGCCCAGTATTTTTTCACTATGCTCCCTTTCCAATCTTTTGGAATGATAGTATACATTCTGTGTCATTGTATATTGGAAGTAAGTGATCTGTTTTTATTTTGATTTTACAAGGGTTTACAGTTAAGGAGTTGCCATTAGTCTCAAAAGAGACTTTGAACTTTTGAGTTTTGAACAATGTTGTGACTATGATAGATGATGGGGACATTTAAAGTGCATTATAATATGGCTCTAAGCCTATGGGGGCCAGGGAATGGAATGGGGTGATTTGAATAAAAATGGCCCCCATAGGCTCATATATTTGAATGTTAGTCACCAGGGAGTGACACTATTTGAAAAGATCAGGAGATGTGGCTTTGAAGTTTTCAAAAGCCCAAGCCAGGCCCAGTGGCTCTCTTTTTCTGCTTCCTATGGATCTGGATGTAAAACTCTCGGCTACTTCTTCAGCACCATGTCTGCCTGTGATGCTGTGCACCATGATGACAATGGGCTGAACTTCGGAAACTACAAGCAAGCCCAATTGAATGCTTTCCTCCATAAAAGTTGCTGTGTTCATGGTGTCTCTTCACATCAATATAACACTGACTAAGGCAACTACTAACTGGGGACCAAATGTTTGATTGCGTGAGCTTATGGGGAACATTAGTTATTTAAACCACCATACTTGCTGGGTCACCTCCCTGACCAATAGGTGAAGTGTTTACAAAATCTAAGGACAGTTGCATTAATTTAGGTTTTGGGTTAGTATACATCATTCACAAAAGATATTTTGAAGATTGACTGAATGTCATACACATGAAATTTACCTGCCAGGATGGACAACTTATTTTTTTTTTAAATAAACAGCTTGAATATTGTTGACCATCTCTTGCTCTTTAAGAGGCATTTATGGGATTAAAAGGACAAAACAGATTAAGAGAAGACATTTGGTAATCACATATCTGGCAAAGGACTAACATAAGAATAAAGAACTCTGTAACACCAAAGATAAGAAAACACACAAATTAACTTTTTAGATTCATTTAGTTTTATTTTGTGTGCATGAGTGTTGATATATATATATATATATATATATATATATATATATATCATAAATATGTGGGTGCTAGGAATCAAATTGACACCTCTTGAAGAGCAACCAATGCTCTTAACCACTGAATCTTCTTTCCAGGCCCAAACATCTTATTTTTTAAAAATATTTAAATTTTACAAGATTTGAATAGATAGTATAATATTCAAGATAAATAAAATATAAATGGATGCACAAAATTCTTTAAATTAATACAGTTTGCATATTGAATGGCACAAAGTAGGCAAAATACCAATTAGGTCAAAGGACATATTACAACAAAATTATTCCTATGTTTCTTATTGAATTTTATCTTTAAAAGCATCTAAGATTCTGAATGTATGATTTCAAGGAGAAAGCAAACATAGAGACACTGATGTTATTGATGTTATTGTCTATGAGGGCTTAATTCTTTAGGCATTTCTCCAACTTTGTGCTACTTATAGTGACAACATAATAATTAATGAAAAACCATCAAGAATATTGAGCTGACTTTATGTACTGTTACCATGAATAACCTGACTGGACATAAAAGAATAGGAGCAGCAATAACACTGGTAGATAACTCTCTCTAACCCTGTGTTGGGATGTGTAGAGAGCTATCCCTGCAACTGGAGATAGAATGATGCATTCCCTGCTGAAGAACAGTCTTAAATCAGTTCAGACCACAAGTGAATCGATTTAATCTTCTTTTTCATACAGCTTACCAAAGGAGAAAAATGCTAAAAAATATTGCATGAGTCTCCCCAATTTTCATGTGTCTGTTTTTTGTTTGTTTGTTTTGCACATAATAGTTGACATACAAAAAGTATTTCAGGTATAGCAAAATGTGAGACTGGGAGGCAATAGGTAACAAACACAAAATCACTAGTGAAATACAGTTATCACCCACCACTACACAGATGATTACAATATTTCAAAATTTAATTAAAATGAGGAAATCACAGAAGATCAGGTGGGAAGTCTGTAGGATCTGGAAGATGGAGAGGGCTACTATAAAATGCTGTCCTCTGGATATGACAGGACTATTGCACTCATGAACACCCAACGCCTGTGACAATCAGGACAAGCCTTGAACAAAAAGAAAAAAGAGACACGAAGGTGGTAGGGGGACCAGGAAGGGAGAAGAAAGGCGTAAACAGGTGTGTGAGCAATGGTAATGGGGAAGGGAGTATGACCACAATACATGATGTGTGAGTAATGAAAAGTAAAAAAAAAAAAAATGTTAAATTTAAAGAAGAATATTCAAGCTGAAACAGAAAGGCAAAAGTGTCATAGCAGGACAGAGCAATGAAACTGAGAAAGCACATGAAAATGTGTGTGGTATTCATAACTGAAAGTGACATTTGGAAAATCAGTGTCAGAATTTCTTAACTAATGGAAGACATCAATTCGAAAAGTTTTTAAAAGTTTTTGCTAGAGTAGCTAAAGAAATTCGACACTGAACATAAAAGCAAACCTCCTGAAAGAAAAAGACAAAGAGAAATATGTCCAGAGAACAATGGCACATTATGTTTAAGGGAGGATAATAAGATTGTCATCTGGTCTCAGAATAAAAGATAAAAGCAAAAACTAGTTGCATCGAATGTTCAAACTCCTGAAAGAAAATATTTTCCAAGTTAGAAGTATAAAGCAACTGGTAACATCTTTCTAGAATAAAAAGCAAATCAGGTTGTTTCAAACAAAAATGGAGATAGTTTCTTATTTGCCTCTTATCATTAAAGCAAATAATGAAAAGTATTTTGTTTTTGTTATTTCTGTTGTATTTGGTTTGTGTGGTTTTTCTGGGGGGGGAGACAGAGAGAGACAGAGAGAGAGACAGAGACAGAAAGAGACACAGAGAGAGACAGAGACAGAGAGAGAGACACAGAGAATTTGGAAAGTTGTTGGGGTGGTAATTATAAGGGTATTGAACTAGAAAATAAACCCAAATAAATAACAAGTAGTGTCCTGCCCACATATGTCTACATGTGAAATATATTTCAAACGCAACAAAAGCTAAAGACAGAACACTGCAAATGACACTGAACTTCTGTGGTCACAATATTGTCTCTAATATATCAAAATATGCTTTAAGCTAATCTCAAGGGTGACAAAAAGTGATAAACCTATATTCCATAAGATAATGGCAGGAGAAAGGAAGACTAAAGGAGTTTGACATTGGAAATAAAGAGAAAAATAATTCATAGTAGGGTGGAGCAAAGGGCCAACATGGCATGATAAATATCATACAACTAATATAGTCCGATGTCCATCTTGTCGTGAAATCTACAGTGAATGATTTACATATGATAGCAAGCAGCATATGAGGGTTCCACCTAGAATCCCAGCACTCCTGAGGCAAGACAGAAAAGGAATGTCAAGTTCAAGAGTAGAATGAGCTACACAGAGATTTTGAATCCAACTTGAAATATGTAGTGAGACCCTGACTGTGTGCTTCCTAACAAAAGAGAGTTTTTAAAAAGGGAAAAGATAAAAAGGTTTCTCATATCTTCCTATCTGAGAACATAGCTGAGTAGTAGAGTGCTTGCTAGAATGCATAATCTTGTTCTCCAGGTCTAAAAGTAAATTATAAAAAAATATATAACTTTGTAAAATGCCTTGGTTCCAGAGAACACTATGCAAGCTGTGAAGGGAGGGACACAATTACTGAGTCCTAACTGGCTGACAGGTACCAGCATGGCAAGATCGGCATAAAGGTACAATAATTGGCATTCACATGTTGATGGCATCCAGCTGTTATCTATTTGGACATAAGGCCCATTTAACAGGTGAGAAATCATGCCTGATATTGGAAACCTAGCTAGCTTCCCACTGCTAGTGAGGTCATGGAAATTTGAAAAAAAAATATTATTTCTACTTGGTAAACCAGCAAAATTTCTGAGTGCATTCTAACTCTTATCCTTAAAGCTACAGATGGGTATAGTTACCATCCCATGTCAAAGAAGCCTCTCTTTACAGCTAATGGAGACCACCACAGAAAAACACAACTGGATACAAACGCAAAAATCATCAGACAATGGGAAGTCCAGCCGTAGTGCATGTATTTGCATCACAGCATCACAGCTCCTGCACCATGGCTAAAGGAGTATCTTTGAATGGTGTGAAAAAACAACAACAACAACAAAAAAAAAAAAAAAACAACCCAGGAAGTCTGCTGGGAAGTCATCTCAAAAAAGGCTGCATAAACAGGACCAGAACAATGGCAATATCTATAGACATATTAACATGCAAGGGGGGGGGATTTTTGCAAAGCCCAGCCCTAAACAAAATACTACAGGCAACTAATGATTGTTGAGAAAAGAGAATTAGCCTCTCTTATGAATGAGCCTGCTTATGTGTGTCCAATGCAGAGTGGATAGCCTGGAAATCATAGATACACAAACAATAAAAATGGGGTCATCAGGTTATATTTATATATACTTGTGTGTGTATATATATATATACATATATATATACATATATACACATATGTAACAAATGTAATAAAAAAAGACTATCAACTTGAGAGTAGGGCAACATGGGAGGGTTTAGAAGGATGATGGCTGGGAGGGTTTGGAGGGTGGAAAGGAAAGGGAGAAATGATGCTATTCTATTTCAACTAAAACATATAAATTAATAAATAAAAAATAAGGAAAATTATCAAAAATAATTTTAAAAAAATGGCCATGACCATATCATTGTGTCAAACCCAACATTCATGGGTGAACTTTTCTTTGTGGGAGTCTTCTGAAGTTGGATAATACAGGAATCAATTTTAAATGCTGTCAGGTGATAGACTTTTGTGTAAACAGCCCTCATTGCATTAAAAAGAAAGAAAATAGGAATAGTAGTATGATTGGAGGACAAAAGCTCCTCAGAGTTCACTTGAGTTGACACTGGATGATGGCTAGCCTCAGAAGATATTAAACAGTGTTTTGGTGGTTTGAATAGGAATGGCCCACATTGAACCATGTGTTTGAATGCTTGGTCACTAGGGTACGGCATGATTAGATGTTGCCATACTAGATAGAGTACATGTGGCTTTGTTGGAGGAAGTGTGTCACTGGGAGTTGACTTTGAGTTCTCACACGCTAAAACCAGGCCTAGTGTGTCTCATTTTACTCTTCCTGCTGCCTGCTGATCTGGAAGTAGAACTCTCAGCTCCTTCTCCAGCACCATGTCTGCCCGCATGCCTCCATGCTTCCCACTATGATGAAAAATGGAATAACCTCCTAAAACTGTTTTCCTTTATAAGAGTTGCAGGAGTCATGATAGCTTTTCACAGCAATAGAAACTCTAACAGAGACAAGTTTTAAAAAAAGTAGAACAACCATGGGACCCAGCTATGCTACTCAATGACACATATGTAAATAGTTCTACAACATACAACAAAGACACTTGCATGTCTTTGTTTTTCACTGCTTTTTGCCAGAGATTAATGAGACTACATGTTCATCAATAAATGACTGGCTAATCAAAATGTGGTACAATGTCATTCAACCATTTCTTAGTTAGAGTTTCTATTGCTGTGAAGAGACACCATGACCATAGCAACTCTTATAAAGGAAAACAGCTAATGTGGTTGCCACTTACATTTTCAGAGGTTTGGTTCATTATTATCATGGTGGGGAGCATGGTCGATAGGAGTATGGTACCATGATGGCAGACATGATGCTGGAGAATTCTACAACTTGATCCAAAGGCAACAGGAAGTGATCTGAGACACTGGGCATGTCTTGAGCTTATATGAGAGGCAAAGCCCACATCCTCCAACAAGTCCACACCTACTCTGACAAAGCCACATATCCTAATAGTGCCACTCCCTTTGGGGGGCATCTTCTTTGAAACCACAAAAAAACATAATGAGAAATGAAATTTCCAGGGAAATGGAAGGTTATACAGTCTTAAGAGATAAGTACATCATGTCCTCTTTCGTATGCAGATTCTGACTGATAAAGTGTAACCAGGTGGGAGTACAGTGAACTAGAAAGGAACCCAGGAGACTTAAAAAAAGAAGAAGCTTTAAAAGGAGGGTGGAGAAGATAATAAGTCAAAGTTGAAGATATAATACCAAATGCTAAATGGCATGTGGGTAGTGTGGGCAGATGAATTGGGTGCAGGGGAAGGAGAGAGAATCAATTGAAATATAATATGCATAAAAATGTTGTACATATACAAAGGTTTTGTGAAGCTAGGTGATCAAATATATGAGTCAACTGAACCATCACCTTATGGATTTTATACTTTGTAGTCAGTTAAGTAATGATTAGCTGTAAAACAAGTAACTTAAGGAGAAATGCTTATGAAAAATGATGTGACAAAAACCAGGTATTCATAGGTATGGGGATTTATGTCAGGGTCTTGAATTCGATTCCATTGGTCCAGCTGTGTGTTTTTATGCCAATACCATGCTGTTTTTATATCTAGCACTCCATAGTAGAGCTTGAAGTCAGGGATGGTGATACCTCCAGAAGTTAATTTATTATAGAGAATTGTTTTAGCTATCTTGGGTTGTTTATTTTTTTCCATATGAAGTTGAATATTGTTATTTTGAGGTCTTTGAAGAATTGTGTTGAAATTTTGTTGGGGGTTGCATTGAATCTGCAGATTGCTTTTCATAAGATGGCCATTTTTACTGTTAATCCTACTGGTCCATGAGCATGGGAGATCTTTTTTTTTTTTTTTTCTTTTTTCTGCGTTGAAGAATTGCTTTATTGATAGGGAAATTGCAGAGCACGGTGGTACCTATGCACAAACAAAGATGCCAAGGTACTCGGCGTCTTGGGTTCCTGTGACATGGAGATGACAGTGGGGAGGAGGGGGTGTCTGGCTCTCAGTCCTCGGCTCTGTGCTCCTGTGGTTAGTCTTCTGGCAGTGACCCATGGGCCAGCTCCGACCACCTCAGATTAGACACACGAAGCTTTGGGACCTGGTGTCAGCTTCGTCTTAACCAGCCAGGAGTCCCAGTGGTGGGGACTCCGTTCCTCTCTTGTCTAAAGCTGGATGGGGCACGACGGGGTAGACCAGATGCTTCTGTTTCCACTAAGCTGTGGGTTTCACCACCTCGGGCCTCTGAAAGTTGAGCTCGGCATTTGGGTCCACGCTCTGCAGGTTTGGCCGGAAGTGGCTGTACCCTTTCTCAAGGGTAAATTTGTCGTCTTTCAGATTCTGGCCTTCCCAGACACCTGTGCTCCGGAAGGTTCCAGGGACAGCGTCTCTCTGCCATGCTTGTGAGGGGTCCTATTTTGACCTGCGCATTTTTTTCTGAGACTGGCCAAGGAAGACAGTCAAGACAACCACAAGGACCAGCAGGACTGCCAGCACGGTGCCCACAAGTCCATACACGAGTCTCTTGCTGGTTCTAAACTGGCAAGTCTCCCCCCAATACTAGTGGGTGTCTGTGTTCGGGCACACGCAGTGGGGTCCGGAGCGCAGCAGCTGGCACTGGCCCAGGTTGCAGTTGAGCTGCGACTTTGTCCCCTGAGTGCAGTTATTCACGCAGGTCAGCCTTCCCTCCAGGAACTCCGGGTAGAAGTACTGTCTAAAGTCCTCGGCAGCCTCCCGGGTGCAAAGCTCGGCAGGGTTGAAACTGAGCCTCAGAGCCTCCACGTCCACAGTGGTGAAGTTACCATTGTAGCACAGTTTGCTGTGTTGGCACAGGAAAGGGTCAGTTTCGATTGCTCTGGTCTCATTGATGATCTTGCCCTTCACGATCCTTGTGAGTTTTGTGAACAGTGCCTGATACTCCGGGGTGTAGTTGGCCACTAGAACGACGTCACTTTCCACCACAATGCTGCCATTGTACAATCCTCTAATGGTCACATCTTTGTACTCAGGAAGGTCATCGCCCCCGTAAACTTTATCCATCTGGCTCAGGAAGAGATTTCTGAAGTCCTTGTAGGCCTGGGAGGATTTGTTCCTCAGGTCAGCTGTGAAGTTCCAGTGAATCACTTTTACTATCATGGTGACTGTAGTGTTGATAACATTCGGGAGTTCTACTGGGAAGGAGTACAGGATTGTCTGATATCTTCTTTAAATTCTTTCTTTCAAGTCTTAAAATTATTGTCATATATTTTTCACTTACTTGGTTATATTTACCTCAAGATAATTTATATTATTTATGGCTATTGTAAATGGTATTGTTTCTCTGATTTCTTTTTCAACCCATTTATCATTTCTATATAGGTCTACTGATTTTTTTTTTTGAATTAATCTTGTGTTCAGCCACATTATTGAAGGTGTTTATCAGGTGTAGGAGTTTTCTGGTAGAATTTTGGGGTCATTTATGTATACTATCATATCATCTGCAAATAGTGAAAGTTTGACTTCTTCCTTTCCAATTTGGATTACCTTGATCTCCTTTAGTTGTCATATAATTCCGGCTAGAACTGTAAGTACTACATTGAATAGATATGGAAAGAGTGAACAACCTTGTCTTATTCCTGATTTTAATGGAATTGCTTTTAGTTTCTCTCCATTAAATTTGATGTTGGCTCTGGGATTACTATATATTGCTTTTATTAAGTTTAGGTATGTTCCTGATATCTGAGATCTTTTCAAGACCTTTATCATGAAGGCATATTGAATTTTGTTGAAGGCTTTTTCAGCATCTAATGAGATGATCATGTGGTGTTGTTTTTTTAAGCCAAAGTTATGCAATGGGAAAAAGTAAACATCTTCCACAAATGCTGCTGGCATAACTGGATGCCAACATGTAGAAGAAGGCAAATAGATCCATATCTAGCCCTATGTATTAACTCAAGTCCATTTGAATCAAAGACCTCAACATAAATCCACTTACACTTAACCTGATAGAAGAGAAAGTGGGAAGTAGCCTCGAATGCATTGGCACAGGAGATAACTTCCTGAATATAACACCAGTAGCACAGACACTGAGATAGAAAATTAATAAATGGGACCTCCTGAAACTGATAAGCTTCTGTAAGGCAAAGATGCTGTCAATGAGACAAAACAGCAGCCTACAGAATGGGAAAAGATCTTCACATCTGACAGAGGGCTCATCTCCAAAACATGTAAAGAACTCAAGAAACTAGGCATCAAAATACCAAATAATCCAATTTAAAAATTAGATACAGATTTAAACAGAGAATTCTTGACAGATGAATCTTGAATTGCTGAGATACACTTAAAGAAATGTTCAACATCCTTAGCGATCAGAGAAATGCAAATCAAACCAACTCTGAGATACCATCTTACACTTGTCAGAATGGCTAACATCAAAAGCACTAATGACAGCCTATGTTGGAAAGGATATGGAGTAAAGGGAAACACTCCTCCACCAGTGGTGCAAGTGCTAACTTGCATATCCACTTTGGAAATCAGAATGGCAGTTTCTCAGAAAATTGGGAAACAATCTACCTCAAGACACAGATATGCCAATCTTGGGTACATACCCAAAGGATGCTCAATCATAACACAGGAACACTTGCTCAGCTATGTTCATAGCAGCATTATTCATAAGATCCAGAACTTGGAAACAACCTAGATGCCCCGCAACTGAAGATTGATTAAAGAAAATGTGATACATTTACACAGTGTAGTACTACACAGCAGTGAGAATCAAAGACATCATAAATTTTTATACAAATGGATAGAACTAGAAAAAAATCACCCTGAGTAAGTTAACCCCGACCCAGAAAGATAAACATGGTATGTACTCACTCATATATGGATATTAGCTGTAAAATAAAGGATAACCAAGGTACAATCCCACAGCCTCCAAAAAGCTAGATAACAAGGAGGGCTCAAAGACAGATGCATGGATCTCCCTGGGAAATGGAAATAGAAGAGATCTCTTGGGTAAACCAGGAACAGGGTGGAGAGTGGATGTATATAAACATGAGGGATCCAGTTGGATGTATTGGGGGTGGGATGAAAGGCAAGAATAATATAGGATATATCTTGATGAGGGAGCACTTTGGGGTTAGGGAGAAACCTGGTGCCAGGAAAATTTCCACAAGGATGACTCCTTGCAATAGTGGAAAGAGTGCCTGAACTGGCCTTCTCCTGTAATTGGATTGGTGACTATCCTAATTGTCATCAGAGAGCCTTTAATCCAGTAACTGGTAGGAGCAGATGTAGAGATACACAGCCAAGCACCAGGCTGAGCTCTAGGAGTTCTATTGAAGACAGAAAGAAAGGATTCTATGAGCCAGAGGGGGTCAAGGTCATGAAGGGAATTCACAGAGACAGTTAACCTGAGCTTGTGGAAGCTCGTGGACTCTGGGATTCTGTACCAACAGTTAGGGAGCCTGCATGGGCCAGACCTAGGACCTCTGCATATGTGTGACAGTTGTGTAGCTTGGTCTGTTTATGGGTCTCCTAGCAGTGGGAGCAAAACCTGTCCCTGGTGCTTGAGCTGGCTTTTGGGAACCCAATCCTCAAGCTGAGTGGCCTTGTTGAACCTTGATGCAGAGGGAGGAGCTTGGTCCTGTCTCAACTTGATGTGCCATGCTTTGTTGACTCCCAAAAAAGGATTGCCCCTTTCTGATTGGAGATGAAGGAGGAGTTAGTATGGGGGAGAGGTAGACGGTAGAAGGGATGTGGAGGGAGGGAATAAGAGGAGAGGAGGAACTGGAAACTATAGTTGATATATAAAATAAATGAAAAATAATAAAAAGGAAGAGAAAAAAGAAAAATGATGTGACAATCTTCTTATAAAGAAAGCTTCTATCCCTGGTGCATGAGCTGACTTTTTCAAACCCATTACTTGTGGTGGGACATCTTGCACAGCCTTGATGCAGGGGAGGGGAGGGGGCGCTTGGACCTGCCTCAACTGAATGTTCCAGGCTTTGCTGACTCCCCATGGGAGGCCTTAGCTTTTGGAGGATGGAATGGGGAGTGGGTTGGAGGGGGAAAGGCTGGAGGGAGAGGAAGAGGAGGGGAGAGAGGGCCATCCGTGGTTGGTATGTAAAATGAATAAAAAATTTCTTAATAAAGAAAAAAAAGATAGCTTCCTAATCAATGTTTCATTTTCGTATGTAAATTCCATTAACAACAAGGAAACAGGCAATTATTGAACTATAAGAAATTATTAAATGCCTATTCATAAAGCATTTCTAAAATGTCACCTAGATCAATCTGCACATAATGAATAAAGCACCAGTATCTTTCTTATCTAAATGCTATTGACCTTTACAGCCACAACAACCATCCGGGGACAAGTATCATAAGGACAATTTTAAGTAGCTATTAGACTACGTGACATTTGCACAGAATAATAGTTTTGTTTCAGATTTATATACCTGACCTCCTTAGCTTTGCATTTTAGGTCACTGAAGCATTTATTTTGTGTTTTTAAGAACATTACTTCTTTTGCCCAGAGAGATGGCTGAGCAGATAAGAATACTTGCTGCCAAGCCTGAGTTACATCCCTGGAACACATATGGAAGACATAAAGAACCCACTCCTATAAGGTGTACTCTTGTTATACATGCACAGGTATGTCTATACACACACACACACACACACACACACACACACACACACACACACACACACACACAGAGTGAGAGAGAGACAGTGAGACAGAGAGTGAGATAGAGACAGATAGAGAGATAAATGCAGAGACAGAGACAAAGAGATAGAATAAAAGATGAATATGTATAAAAGAGTTACTTTAATGAAATTTGAGGTTGGGATTCATTACTAAGCCAAAACTTAGATAATAAGGGGATAGATTTTATTTCCTGTTGCTATTAATACCCTCACAGCTGCCCATTATAAACAAGAAGAACATTTAGAAGGTCTTTTGTTAGCTTCTAAATGTTAAATCATAAAGGTTAATTTGTCAACTAAAATCTACTGCCATGTGCTCTTACAGTGTTCCTCAGAATAAGTAAGATGTTTAGGTGATAGATTTTTTAAAAATTCCTTCCTGTTTTGAATTTCTTTATAGCAATGTTTGGAAAAAAAGTTTTTCTAAAGATGTTTGTCTTTATTTTATCTTCCTATGAAACTTCTGAGAAAATTAAGATAGTTCATTATTAAATCTCCAAGTCAAATCTATGCTATGGTTTTGGATTTAACAAGATTAAGAGTTAAAATGCAGATATATCCCCTAAGGAAGTATAAACTTGTCTCCTGTTTAACCCATGGTCAGAAACAATCATGATGAATATGAAAGAGGAAAGTGATGCATATTTCTTTCTTAGTTGAATACTAATTTTTCATTCAGATATTTTTATTTCAAAGTGATAAAATGCTTGAAGCTGAGGCCCAGTGTCCTAAAAATATGAAAAATTCCATTAATAATTTTGTCACATTTACTTCACAGAAGGTTCAACATACAGTGTCTTAATTTTTTAAGCCTTTGTAAATTCAGTTCTACAGATAGCTTACTTCCAGTTTGTCCACTTCATTGACTCAATATCACTCATGTTCTTATTTTCCACATCCCCACCTTGTCAACTTCAATCTGTTGAGCCTCAGTGTAAGGCTGGTTGTCTTGTACTCATAAATAAGCTCCATAAAACCTTCAGTATTTTTCACTTGGGGAAACCATATTTTTGACCCAGAAACAGAAAAGATAGTATAGCAACTATTTTGATTAATTTTTAAGATACATTCAATTTTTATCAGAATCATCACTACAGTTGTGCCATAATGGCTGATTGATTAATTGTATTATACTTCCCATCTTAAATTAATCAGGAGCTATTAGAAAGGAATTTTATTATGTGACTAGTTAGATTGAAAATGAGACATTCTCTAGAGACAAAAAGTGAATAATCTTTTCTTATTTTTTACTATCTTTGAGAATTTCATACAATACATTACAACCATATTTACCCCTTCCTCAATTTCTCCCCCATCCATAAACCTTCCCTGCAAACTCATCTTTGTGTTCTCTCTCTGTCTCTCTGTCTCTGTCTCTGTCTGTCTCTCTGTCTCTGTCTCAATCTCTCTGTCTCTGTCTCTCTCCTCACTCATTATGTTTCATTTGTGCTGCCTATAAATCTTTGCATGTGTGGCCTTCCACTGGAGCATGGTTATCTTAGTGGGAACTATACTCTTAAGAGAAAACTGACTCTCCCTTTATCTACACCTATTAGTTTGTCTTGAGTTTACCCAGGTTTTGTGTATGCTGTCATATCCACTGTGAATTCTTATGAATTCATATGTGAAGCTGCCTTGTTGTGTCTAGAAGGCACTGTTTTCTGATAGTTATCTATTGCTTTTGACTCTTGCAATACATTTATACCCTCTCTTCCACAATGATCACTAAGCTTTTGGAGAGAGGGATGTGATGTAACTGTACCATTTAGGGCTAGGCATTACACAGTTTCCTATTCCGTGCACCTTGGATACTTGTAGGTCTCTGGTAATCACCGTCTATTGAAAGTAGAAACTTCTCTGATGAAGGCTGAGAGATACACCAATTCACTTGGCTTAATACTATGTCTATTTAGCAGAATGACAGTACTAGGTTCTCCCCTACGGGCTATAACCTGTCTACCCACAGGTTCTTGATCTGATAGTGCTGCTGTATATGGTTTCATCTTGCAAAGTGGGACTCAAATCCCATTGGGAACTAGTTGCTTACTCCCATGATGTTCTTATTTCCAGTAAGAACCATGAATTACAATAAATTAAGACAAATAAAAATATCCCAAGGTGACAGATTTAGTTTGTGACCAGGCTGTGGTAGTAGTAATTTTTATTTTTCAAAATTCTGAAATTGTAGCACTAAAACAGATGACTCACTGAGTATAAATTGTGACTCAATTAAAAGTAAAGCCATGAAAATGAACTATAGAATCAGCTATCTAGTTATATTCAACTAAATTATTAATTTATATTTTATTTTGAAAATTACAAACAAAAACTCTAATAATTACCATTGAATGTCTCAATCATTGTTGGAATTTCCACTTAAAATAATTGAAAAGTTCATATTTATTTTGATAAAAGAGTCAGCTCTGTTTTTATGCCATTGGTCTTTTGCTAATACTAGATTCCTCTAATAATCAGGTCACTCACTTTGTTTTATGACTGCTTATCCTAGCTTTTCTGCTCACAATTTTTTTGATATTTATGAAATATCCAAGTGCCAGGGACTTTGATGAGAGGAACAATTAAGAAATGAAATTTATAAAAGACATAATTATCCTAATGTAAAATGTCTTGCTGTGAATTTGTTTACTCTATGACATCATTTTAAATTTTTTATGCAAATCAGATATGGCATCCTTAGAGAAAAAATTACTCTAAAACATGCTGATCTTCCATAGTTTAGGACTGAACACATTTGGTATCCATGCATTTATTGACTCAATCTCTCTCATTTGGAGAATTAAATAGAGCAAATTAATTACAAGATAGACAGGATAAAATATAGTAACCCACACTTTCTACCCATCCATCATCTTATAAATTCACTGATTCTTTTAAAATGCCTTTTAAAAAATCTGGGAGTTAATGTTTTGTGTTCAATGGTACAATTTATGGTGAAAAGCAACTTTAAAAACACAGCAGTTTGCCAAGTATGCTAGTTCACACCTGAAATCTCAGTACTGGCAAGGCTTAGAAAAAGGAATCATGAGTTTGAGGCAAGCTTTGGCAATATAATGAATTTAGGGCCAGCCTGTGTATGATCCCTTTCAAATGCAAAATGAAAGGAAGAATAAAATGAAGAACAGTTATCCTTCTAAGGGTCTTTTTTAGTTCATTTGACCCTTCTTTATTCAATATTGGGTTTATTCTTTACATTTATACACTGTTTATTTTGCTTTTTTTTCTTCTATAATTTTTTTTTTCTGTCAAATAATGGTGACTACCCAAAATGAACTATTTTTCCCAGGGTAATTTTTGCTTTATTTTAGAGACAGGACTTGCTATAGAGACTGGGTTCTCTTTGAGCTCATGATCCTCCTGCCTCAGCCTCTAACTTCTAAAAGTAAAGGCAAGAATCACCACATCCTCGGGCCATTCAGTAGAGATATTAGTCATAGGCTAAAGGAGAGACCCAAAAGAGGAAATCAATGATTGATAATTTATCCAAGATAATTCAAGTGTATGTTACAGAAACAAACAAAAAAAAATGATGAAGCTTCTGAGACATGTGTAAAAGGTCATCACCTCCAGTTCTGAAAGGACAAAAGGAGATGTGGACAGCTGCTGAGACTGGAAGATTTGTTTCCTTGTGGCTGAATCTCAGATAGAATGCATGCTTAGGGAAGCGATGTAGAATGACCTGCCTATAGGCTGAGGGCAGGATGCAAGGGAAATCAATGCTCAGTCTTTCTCCTCTCATCCCCAAATCCCCAACTAATTGAGCTGTCATGAAGGCTTTGGTGATTGAGTCCTCTTGTGTACACAGAGGGGACAGAAAAACATGGAGACTGGATCTACAGGTAAACGCAGAATGTCCTAGGACCTATAAGCTTGCCCCTTATTAATCACGCAGTCCTTTGTTGGTTGGAAATCATTTGTTTGCTCAACACAGAGAAGCACAAATCATCAGCAGCTGTATCTTCCTGGGGTTCATTAGCAGTAGTGTACCAGTGGGCTTTTGTTAACCAGACACAAACATAGACATATCTGGGCAGAGGGAATCGCAAATGAGGAATTGCTTCCATCAAGTTAGTCTGTGGTATGTCTGTGGGACATTTTCTTCATTGATGATTGACAGAAGAGGAGTCAGTCCACTGTTGAGGTAGCTGTGAGTTGTGTAAGAAAGCAGGCCAAGCAAGCTAGGAAGAACAAGCCAGAAAGCTGTTTTCCTCCATGGTTTCTGCCTCTCCTTTTGCTTGTGTTCCTGTGCTGACTTCCCTCAGTGATGGACTATGACCAGGATGCGTAATAAAAATAAGCCCGTTCCTTCCCCAGTTACTTTATCACAACAACAGGAAGCAAACTCAATACAAATAGGATTAAGCGTGGCGTGGGCACAAGAAGAAATGCAGTCCATACTCTGATTCCAGCATGGTTCTGCCTTAGCCTATTTTTATCCCAAATAACAGGTAGTATCATTTACTTAGGCTTACTACTGTGAAGCTATGACAACTTCCAGGTGGGAACTACTGTCTACCGTGGTATAATCATTTATTTGTAAGGATCTAAACTTCAAATATATTGATCTAGTGATTGAGAAAACCACTCTTAAGTGTATTACTACTATGTTCAGTTCTAACTGTGAAGGGACACGTCCTAATTCCAGCTACTTTGTTTCTGCACCTGTGTAAGCTAGCTATGTGGAAAATAACATTGGATATTGGCAGCCAGATTATAGTACCTTTATAGCACAGTATTGTAGCCTTATAAGATGCTTTCCCCAGTATCTCAATTATGTCCACCATAATGTCTTATCATTCCACAAAGCTAGCACAGTTAAAATTAAGGGAACCCCCAGTCAATACTGTCATCTAGCTCTTAGTTTTGGTCCTATTGAAGTACAACAAGGTAGAAAAGACCAATTATTAGATACTGATTTGCGGTATTGTATTCCCCCAAATATTGTATATGCTAATAAACATATCTGGAGTCAGAGACAGAACAGCCACAATATTAAACATAAAGGATAGGCAGTGGTAGCACACACCTTTAATCCTAGCATTCCAGAGACAGAAATCCATATGTTCAAGGATACAGCCAGGCATGGTGACTCATCACACCTTTAATTCCAGAAAGCAAGCCTTTAATCCCAGGGAGTGGTGGTAGAAAACAGAAAGGTATATAAGGCATGATGACCAGAAACTAGAAGCATTTGGCTGGTTAGGCATTTGGCTGGTTAAGCTTTTAGGCTTCTAGCAGCAGTTCAGCTGAGATTCATTCTGGATGAAGGCTCAGAGGCTTCCAGTCTGAGGAAACAGGACCAGCTGAGGAACTGGCGAGGTGAGGTGGCTGTGGCTTGTTCTGGCTATCTGATCTTCCAGTGTTCACTGCAATAACTGGCCTCAGGTTTGATTTTATTAATAAGAACTTTTAAGACTCATGCTACACTGATATATTTAGTGATTGATTTAAAGCACCACTAGTACCATCTATTTGCCAAGCATGACTTCACTGGCTCTTTAGAGCAGGATAGGGAGAAATAGCTACAATAATGGTGTGCTATTTTTAACAACCTGCTGACTGCCACATACATGTATGCTTCTGTCATATCAAGCCTACTTGTTCTCACCACCTTGTGGTTTTAGAATATAAAATGAGACTGCAACCTGGACATGATAGGAAGGCCTTTCATGAGCTGTCCTAGCTTCAGTCAACTGGAGATATCCCTTCTCTTCCACTCCCAATGGTGTCAGAGTACTTATTCCAGAAGATTCCTGAAAAGCCTTGTCTAGAGGTCAATGACTTCTATGCCCTGTCAATTACAGATTTTCATGCTCTTACCTCCCTCTTAAAATGTCTTTCAGGAAAACTTACATTGTTTCAAGTTTGCCTCCTTGATGAATATAGTTTTACTTAACCATATTTTTTTTTCTATTTAAAAGAAGTAACCAGATACCTGTTATGAAAACGATGCAATACAGGTGGTACCTTATCCTGCTTTCTCTTCTCTCACTTGATGCATATGGTCTAAATATCTTTCTTGAGGTTCTTTAAGCAACTTGGCTTTGTGTAAATGCAACAAAACATCTACTTATATTTTTACTCTTATCTTGTAAATAGCAAAACCATTTTCTCATTCTATTTTACATTGTGGGAACAAGACTGAATCATCACAGGAGTTAGTCACATTTTCATAATATATTTTACCCAGAATCTGCCTGACATTAATTGCAATGCTTCTTTGTCATCCAGCTACATCTGCTGCCTTCTGATCTCATCATAGCAGTGGGTGAAGTGTGGCAAAATTTGTATGTGTTTAGTTGATTAAATTTTGCTATAAAGATTCAGGCAATAAGAGCTGCACACATTGATTTATGAATTTATCTGCACATGGAAAATGTGACATTTGCTGTATAAACCCCCAAGGGTTGTGAACTAGAATTTCTCTGGATGAACACTAATGCATAGCTATCGTCTGCAGAAAGTAGCTGTGCAAAAAGTCTACCAAATCATATTTAAAGAGTTGAATGGAGTTTTGTTTTCTTTTTCAAATAGTTATCAGGTCTTAGTGATGAAATTTAATTGCTATTCGAAATGAACTTTGAATGCCATGTGACATAATCAGGAAAGCTAGAAGGGAGTTTAGAAATAAAATATCAGGAATCCATCTTTTACGTCTGCTGTCAGTAGTGGAAATGTATGTTCTCAATTATATACAGTTTCATCAATGAGTTCAATGGTCTTAGTAGTATTTCCTTGCTTTTAAAAACAGAGTAGCGTGGAATCACAACTTCCATTAGAGATTTTTGTTCTGTCAGCATGGAAAGAAGATGAACTTCTTCATTTTCATCTATAAATTAGACATCTTGAAATCTAAACAGCTTGCAATGTGAAGTGTTGGCGGCGCCGGCATTTAATCTTTGCATGAGGCATTGCCTCTGGTTAACAGCAGTAAAATGTTAATTTAGTCTTTGATAGGACATATTTACATCATAACTCAGAGCAGTTTGGGTATGCTAATTCTGAAATAAAAGTGGCCATGATTAATGAATTAATCAATACAAAAACAAGTAGATGTCTGACATGGAGAAGTGATCAAAGACGCCAAGACTGTGTGAAAAGTCATCACCATGTTAAGTGCACCTCCAGCATTAAAATGATGTCAGGGAATTAGGAATGGATTATCTAACTGACAGTGCCTGAGAGCACACGCACTTTGCTGTTTCCCAAGCTGTTGCTTACTTGTACGTATTTATTTACTATAACCACCAGTATTTTGATACATGTCTTTCTAATATGCAGCCTTATAGAGCATCTAATGTCCTAGTAATGGTTAAGTTCAATAAATTTTAAAATGAGATTGTTGCCCTCAAATATGAGAAAACTGGGAATTTCTAATACTTCTAGGCAGTTGGCAGGTTTTATTTATTCAAATTATTTTTACTGCTATCAAATTATTTCCTAAAATAGATGTAGAAGTCTAATAGTCATTTTATGTAGGTTTCTTTTTAAATTTGTTTGTTCTTGACACTCATCTTTATTACATTGTCTATGGACTATATTTTATTTTAGTTATTTCTTTGGCACTGTAAGAATAGCTCAACCTAGTTCCTAAAACATTGTAGCTATTTGATGATTTCCTCATTTACACACACACACACACACACACACACACACACACACACACTGCTTTAAAAAGATTATTTTGACACATTTACATGAGGCCAAGTGTATATATGAAATTCCAAATGAAGTGCTTTTCACTAGAGTTTCTCTCTGGGCTTATAGATAATGAGAACAGGTTGTCTCCATGATGGACAGCACATCCAATTGTACTATGTCATAAGCAATATTCCCCACAGTCCTGGTAAGGACATTCTAGGCTAAAGCATCCTCCCATCTCTTTGCCAATTGGACTCCCTGTCAGAGACAGTTAGGATCTCATTCATCCTATGGACATCCTCAGTCAGGGAATCTCTTCTAGGGGCACTAATAGCTGCATAAGTTCAGGTGACTAGAAGAAGAGGAAAATAAAGAATAGTTATTTGTGAAAGCTTAATTAAATGAGTATGAATGATACTAAAAGCCTGGTGTCAGAGCCAATGGTAACACAATAACACATTTTTATTTATTTAATATATTTATTGAGAAGCTGAAAGTAATTTACATTTTGACCACTTAATTATTTGACACTACTTGCTGCTATTCTTTCTATAAGATAAAGTTGGTGAATTATCATCAAATATAAATGTTTATAAAATTATAAGAATTATAAGGTACTTTAAGTTGCCCTTTATGCAGATGGTTTCAGTATAACTATCTGTTACATTAGTTTTACATAGCAATTCATCATGTTACAGTGGAACACATTATAACTATGTTTTTTTTTGCATTTTTTATTTCTTCAACATTTTGAAAAGTATTATCATTTTTTTTCACTTTATAAATTATTTTTAAAAAAAATTGTGCTCCAAAATTTAGTTCTTATTACAATGCTGTCATGGCTTATGATCATATTTCTAGAACTGAACAAGATTTATTAAGATGGAAGCAGAAAGATAACCAATGAGAAAATAAGATGTAGTGCTAAGAAGCTGCATGGTTTTGGTAGGAAAGCTAAGTAAAAATGGCATGGCTCACATCAGCATCAATGGAGGACCAGTGGTTTTGGGGGGGGGAGACTGCGGCACATAGAAACTTCTCTCCCACGAGGAAGCTTGGTCATTTTTCACTGGATTTAAGCTGAAATAGACCCATTCCCTGAAGCCTCAAAGACCCTAGGGAGGGTAGACCAGGCTGTCCCAGAAAAGGGAAGCCCAAGCTGCAAGAGAAACATAGCTGTGTGTTGTATGGCAGACATAAGCCAGTGCTGGTAAGTCTTTGGAAGCTGAGGGAGAAAAATGGAGAAGCACAGTTATAGATCACAGAAGCAAGAATGGCCTTGTTGAGGTAGTCTCTTAGAGAGAAGGGCCAACTCAGTGAGATTCTAGAAACACTTTTCATCTACGACAGGAAATGAGCAAAACAAAAGCCAGTTTCAGGACCTATGTGGGTTTTGTCCAGGATATATTGTCAAGACAGATAATCACTCCCAGGGAAATAAAGCAAACACATCACCCAGAGCCCATGAATGGCCTAATTACCTAACAAGATGGTTTTATGCTAATGGACATGATAAAATCCCAGTGGATATCAAACTGAATATGCCTAGAAACTATAAAGGTTCCAAATTTCCTAAGCTGTGAGATGGATATGAAAGTCCGGCCACAGTGGACCTATGAGAAAGCCACATTTTTATTCTGTTCTGTACTCGAGATTCTTTACACTTTCCCATGGTAAAGACTGTTTGATGATCATCACCATGAAAAGCAAACATCCATTATTGAGGAGCCAATGCTCAAAATTAGCACTTAGGAAAAAAGCACTTATTCTTAAAGTGAATGAGACCAAGATAAGTTATGTTTTGAATTTCCTTCTTCACCCATTCTCTGGATGCCTTGTTTTTGATTATAAGCCTATGTTTAAATTTCCTGCATAGTGCTCATAACCCCAAGCCTTTTCTGACCACATGGGTCTCTGAGCACACATCTTGCTTTACATTCATGTGCATTTGCAATGATTCCAGTGTAGAAGGAATGTGTACCCCTTGCACCAAGATCATAAAGAAATATTGTTCCTCCTTTGTCTTAGACACCTATAGGCAGAAACCAGATTCTGACAGATGGTGGAAGAAAGGAATTACACATCTGGATCACCACATGGGTGGGAGCCACCTTGTGATCTCACGTCTACTGTAGCCTGTGGGTGAGCAAGAGAAAACTTCCCTTTATCTTTTGCACATTTGCAGATGCCCAGGTGTTTTAAGCACCACAAACTACACAGAACTTTGGATCCTCACTTTAGTTTCAGCAACATTCCATCATGGGCTTCCTACTGCATTCTCTAAGTGAAACCTCTTCTCTCCTCAGGATGCATTAAAACCACTCATGCTTCACTCAGTGTCATCCCCTCTGTTCAGTGGCCCAATATGGTCCTTGGGAACAGGCTCTAGATTTTTAGTGGATTTATTTTATTTCATGGTTTGGTGTTAATTTTGTCATTTATTTATTAATTTGTATTATGTGATAATCATTAACTTATCAAGTCAGTTCCATTTATTATCATAATTTTAATGGTAATGATATATATATATGACTAGGTATATCTATGTTGCCATCTTGTATAAATATATCTCAAAGAAGATAAGGTAAATATTAATGTGAACAATGGGTTTGTGATACATTTTCAACCGTAATTGGAATTGTTTGATATAACTAAAGCAAATTCCCTTTTCTCTGGTGAAATTTCAATGCACTTTTTTTAAATTTTATAATTTGATTTAATTTTACATATCAGCCACAGATTTCCCTCTCTTCCCTCCTCCCACTCCCTGCCCTCTCCCTAATCTAACCCCCATTCCCATCTCCTCCAAGGCAAGGACTCCCCTGGGGATTCAGCTCAGCCTGGTAGATTCAGTCCAGGCAGGTCTAGTCCCCTCCTCCCAGGCTGAGCTAAGTGTCCCTGCATAGGCCACAGGTTCCAAACAGCCAGCCCGTGCACTAAGGACAGGTCCTGGTCCCACTGCCTGGGTGCCTCCCAAACAGTTTAAGCTAATCAACTCTCACTTATCCAGAGAGCCTGATCCAGTTGGGGGCTCCTTAGCTATTGGTTCATAATTCATGTATTCCCAGTAGTTTGGCTATTTGTCCCTGTGCTTTTTCCAATCTTGGTCTCAACAATTCTTGCTCATGCAATCCCTCCTCTTTCTCGCAAATTGGATTCCTGGAGCTCCACCTGGGGCCTGACCATGGATCTCTGCATCCGTTTCCATCAGTCATTGGATGAGATTTCTTTCATGACAGTTAGAGTGTTTGGCCATCCTATCACCAGAGTAGGTCAGTTCGGGCTTTCTCTCGACCATTGCCTGTAGTCAATTGTGGAGGTATTTTTGTGGATTTCTGGGGACCTCTCTAGCACTTTGCTTCTTCCTATTCCCATGGGGTCTTCATTTATCATGGTCTCTTTTTCTCTGTTCTTGATCCAGCTGGGATCTCCTGTTCCCCTAAGCTATCTTTCCCTTGACCCTTGCCCTTCATTACCCCCACCCCTCATGTCCAGTTTGCTCATGTAGATCTCATCCATTTCTCTCTCATTGGGAGGTCCCTGTGTCTTTCTTAGGGTCCTGTTTTCTAGGTAGCCTCCCTGGAATTGTGAGTAGCAATCTCTACAGTAATAAAAACAGCTTGGTACTGGAATAAAAACTGACATGTGGACAATGGAATCTAATTGAAGACCCTGACATTAATCAGCACACCTATGAACATATAACTTTTGACAAAGAAGCCAAAACTGTACAATGGAAAAGGAAAGCATCTTCAACAAATGGTGCAGGCATAACTGGATGTCAACATGTAGAAGGCTACAAATAGATCCATATCTGTTACCATGCACAAAACTTAAGTCCAAGTGGATCAAAGACCTCAACATAAATACAGTTACTCTGAACCTGCTAGAAGAGAAAGTAGGAAGTAGTTTTAAATGCATTGGCATAGGAGATCACTTCCTAAATATAACACCAGTAGCACAGACACTGAGAGAAACAATCAATCAATGGGACCTCTTGAAACTGAGAAGCTTTTGTAGAGCAAAGGACATGGTCAACCTGACAAAGCAACAGCCTACAGAATGGGAAAAGATCTTCACCAATCCCACGTCTGACAGAGGACTGATATCCAGAATATATAAAGAACTCAAGAAATTAGACATCAAAATCACCAACAGTCCAATTAAGAAATGGACTATAGAGCTAAACAGAGAATTCTCAAAAGAGGAAGCTCAAATAGTTGAAAGACACTTAAGGAATTGCTCAACATCCCTAATCATCAGAGAAATGCAAATCAAAATGACTCAGAGATATCACCTTACACCTGTCAGAATGAATACCACCTTACACCTGTCAGAATGACTAAGATCAAAAACATTGAAGACAGCTTATGCTGGAGAGGATGTGGAGCAAGGGGAACTCTCCTCCACTGTTGGTGGGAATGCAAGCTTGTACAGCCACTTTGGAAATCAATATGGAGCTTTCTTAGAAAATTGGGAATCAATCTCCTCCAAGACCCAGCTATACCACTCTTGGGCATATACCCAAGGAATGCTCAATCATACCACAAGAGCACTTGCTCAGCTATGTTCATATCAGCATTGTTTGTAATAGCCAGAACCTGGAAACAACCTAGATGCCCTTCAACTGAAGAATGGATAAATAAAATGTGGTACATATACACAATGGAGTATTATTCAGCAGAGAAAAACAATGACATCATGAGGTTCACAGGCAAATGCATGTATCTAAAAAAAAATCATCCTGAGTGAGGTAACCCAGACTCAGAAAGACAAACATGGCATGTACTCACTCATAGGAGGCTACTAGATGTAAAACAAAGATGACTAGACTGCTACTCAATGCACTTTTAAATACTGCTCTTCTCCTGCAGTTGGTTTGAATCAAAAGCTATATATAAGTGTTACATCATTTTATTGAGGTATTCTTCAGAATGCTAATATAAAACTGTTCTTTTATTTGGTGTTTTGGGGATGCCATTTAAAATTCATCTTATCACTGAAAAGCTAGTGTTTTACACGAGGTTTACTGAGGTTCTGTAGGAACTTAGGAAGCAGGATGCTAAATTTAGTAGTTATAGCCTGCAAAAATTTGACATCTCCGGACTCTCTTCAATTTCTTTCTTTATTAGACTATGTAAACCTTTATTTAGAAAGCTATTATGATTTCACATTTTTGCTTATAATCACAAACTGTACTATGGAATGCATATCTATCTCAAAACTGAGAGAGAGAGAGAGAGAGAGAGAGAGAGAGAGAGAGAGAGAGAGAGTGTGTGCACATGCTCACAGCATATGAATTTTTGGGTAAGAACACAAATTTTTAAGTGTTTGCTACATCTCTAATAAAAGAGACAGTTAGACACCGATGTTGGACAGGTTTCCAAAGGATACTGTGAGCATTCATCTCTCTAAGTCTCTAATCCCTACCTTTCCATTATGTATGCTGAAACTTAAGTAAAGTGACTATGTGTATCCCTTGAACATCAAGGGGCAAGCTTCCACAGAAGCAAAGCAATTGTACACCCACAGATGTTATTGGCAATTGATACAAGAAATGACCACATAAAACCAATTTTTATTCTTTGGGTAATTGCTTCTAAGGATATTGCAGGCATCCTTTACAGAGAAATCAATGCCATAAATTCCTTTAACATTTAGGAAAAACACATTTCTCTCTAAAGATAATGAAACCTGGATAACTTATATTTCTAGTTCTTAGCTGACAGTATACTCAGGACACATTATTTCTATGTTATAAACCCTGAGACATTTTTTTCTATGCTGGACATAGAACACAAGGTCCTGCAATACTAGGTAGGCACTCTACAACTGATTTACATCCCCAGCCCCACATTTTCTTTTTCTCTATTCAACTAATGCTGCCAATAATATTGGATTTTTATACAAAGACAAACTATTTTAAATATTTTAATTTATTCATATAAAATTTTTATGTATGTATGCAATGTATCTTGATCATACCTACCCCAAATCTCCTCCACTTCTCCCAGATACATCCAAAATATATCCTTTGCACCCTCAGTAGTCCCTCTACCTCTTTTTGTAGGTATCCAATTTTTGCTGATTACATGTTCCTGGCTGTGGGGCCATCTACTGGAGCATGGATAACTGAGTAGTAGACACAGCCCTACAAGAAATTGACTTTCTTCTCCCAAACTGTCATCAACTGACAATAGCTCCTCAGCAAGTGGTAGTCTCATGAGTTCCTCCTGCATCCACATGAGAATGTTGACTGAATTGATGTTGCAAAGGTCTTTTTTCCCTGCAGAGACAAGGTTTCTCAGTTTAACAGTCCTGGCTCTTGTGGAACTCATTCTGTAGACCAGCTTGTCCTCAAAGTCACGAAGATCCACCTGCCTCTGCCTCTAGAGTTCTGGGATTAAAGGTGTGCTCCACCACTACCCAGCACATCTTGTACTGGTCTTAAGCAAATAACAGCTACAATGAATTCATGCATGTAATGGCCCTCTCATGCCCAGAAGAAAATATTTCATAGCACTGCTCCCTCTACTCCAGGTCTTAACATTCTTTCTGCCCCCTTTCTTCTTCTTTCTTTCTTTTTTTATTGTAAAACAACAACAACAAGAACAACAACAAAACCCTGTTGTTTTTCTGGGGCTGGCTGGTGTTTCATGCCTTTAATTCTAGCACTTGGGAAGCAGAAGCAGGTGGATCTTAGTTCAAGGCCTCATTAGTATACACTACAAGTTCCAAGACAACCAGGGTTTCACAGAGAGAAAGAAACCTGTCTCAAAAAAACCAAAAAAAAATATTTTTCATAAATATATTCTGATCATGGTTTACATTCCCCCATCTTCCGCACCTACCCAATTCCATGCCCTTTCTTCATGTGCACAGAAATACAAAATTCGTAAACACACAAAATCAGAAATCATAATACACAAGTAAAAAGATCAGTAAAACAAAAACAAAAACAAAACAACAACAAAAGCAAAAATACCCAAACAAGCCAATATGAGACAAAAAAGCCTACAAAGATAACATTAAGCTCATTTCATATAGACCATCTACTGCTGAGTTCAGAGTCTGCCCTTAACTTTGACACATAATGAATGAAGTACCCAAACTTATGGGAGACAGTGAAGACACTGCTAAGAGGAATGTGCATAGCACTGAGAGCCTTCATAAAGGATTTGGAGAGATCTCATACTAGCAACTTAACAGCATACTTGAAAGCTCTAAAACAAAAAGAACCAAACACACCCTAAAAGAGTAGACAGCAGGAAATAATGAAACTGAGGGATGAAATCAATAAAATTGAAACAGAGAACAATACAAAGAATCAAAGAAACAAAGAGCTGGTTCTTTGAGGAAACCAACAAGACAGACAAACTCTTATCCAAACTAGAAGGTAGAGAGTGAATATACAAATTGACAAACTCAGAAATGAAAACGGGGACATTTCAACAGACACTGGGGAATCATTGGGTCACACATCCAAAACCTCTACTCTACAAATTAGAAAATCTAGAAGAAATGAGCAAATTTTTCTACAGATACCACATACCAAAATAAAATCAAGATCAGACAAATAATTTAAATAGACCTATTACCCCCCAAGGAAGTAGAAGCAGTCATTAAAAGTCACCCAACCAAAAAAAGCCCATGGTCAGATGGTTTCAGGGCAAAATTTTATCAGAATTTCAGAAAAGAGCTAACATCAATACTCCTCAATTTATTTCACAAAATAGAAACAGAAGGAACATTGCCAAATTCTTCTCATGAGGCCACATTAACCCTGATAGCCAAACCATACAATGATTCAACAAAGAAAGAGAATTTACAGACCAATTCTGCTCATGAACATTGATGCAAAAATACTCGATAACATTCTCAAAAACTGAATCTAAGAACTGAAAACTGAATCCAAGAACACATCAAAAAGATCATCCACCATGATCAAGTAGGATTCATCCCAGAAATGCAGGGATGGTTCAACATATGAAAATCTGTCAATGTAATCCACCATATAAGCAAACTGAAAACAACAACAAAAACACATGGTCCCATGAGCATCTCATGGGATTCTGAAAAAGTATTTGACAAAAATCCAACACTCCTTCATGTATCCTTATTTGCAGATCATATGATATTATACGTAAGTGACCCCAAAAATTCTACCAGGGAACTCCCACAGTGGATAAAACCTTTAGTGAAGTGTCTGGATACAACATTAACTCAAAAATGTCAGAATCTCTCCTATACACAAATAATAAATCAGGTGAAAAAGAAATCAGGAAAACAAAACCCTTCACAATAGACACAAATAATATAAAATATCTTAGGGTAACTCTAACAAAGCAAGTGAAATAGATATTTGACAAGATCTTCATCTTTGAAGGCAGAAATTGGAGAAGATATCAGAAGATAGAAAGAGTGCTCATGCTTATGGATCATTAGGACTGAAATGGTAAAAATGGGCATCTTGACAAAGGCAAAGTACAGAATTCAATGCAATCCCCATTAAAATTCCATCACATTTCTTTATAGGCTTTGTAATAATAATACTCAACTTCATATGGAAAAACAAAAAGACCAGGATTGCTAAAACAATCATGTACAATAAGAGAACTCCCAAGGTATCACCATTCCTGATTTCTACTACAGAACTATACTAATAAAAACAGCATAATGTCATAAAAACAGACAAGTGGATCAACTTTTATTGAATCAAAGATGGAGAAGTAAATCCACACACTTATGGACATCTGATTCTTGACAAAGAAGCCAAAATTATACAATGAAAAAAATCTTCAAAAAATGTTGCTGTTCTAGCTGGATATTAGCATGTAGAAGAATGCAAATTTGATCCATATCTATAACCCTGAACAAAACTCAAGTCCAAGTGTATCAGAGACCTCAACATAAATTAAGATACATGTAACTTGATGGAATAGAAAGTTGAAAATAGCTTTGAACATATTAACACTGGAGGCAACATCCTGAAAAGAAAACAAATATCACAGGCACTAAAATCAACAATTAGTAAATGGGACCACATGAAACTAAAAAGCTTCTGTAAGCGAAAGGACACTGTCAATAGGACAAAAGTATAACCTACAGAATGGAAAAAGATCTGTTCCGAATCCCACATCTGACAGAGGACTGATTTCTGATTTCTAAAATATTTAAAAAAAACTCAAGAAACTAGACATCAACAAACCAAATAATCCAATTTAAAAATGGGGTACAGATCTAAACAGAGAATTCTCAACAGAAGACTATCAAATGCCAGAGAAAAACTTAAATAAATGGTATTTTTTTTTTTTACCACTGAGCAATAAATACTCCATCGTATAAATGTACCACATTTTCTTTAACGATTCTTTCTTTGATGAGCATCTAGGTTCTTTTCAGGTTATGGTTATTACAAATAATACTGTTATGAACATGGTTAAGCAAGTGACCTTGTGCTATGATTGAGCATCTTTTGAGCATATGTCCAGTAGTGGTATTGCTGGGTCTTGAGGTAGTTGAAGTAGGTTAATTCCAAATTTTCTGATAAACCGCCATACTGATTTCCAGAGAGGCTACACAAATTCGCATTCCCAGAAGCAGTGGAGGAGTGTTCCCCTTACTCCACATCCTCTCCAACATAAGCTGTCATCAATGGTTTTGATCTTACTCATTCTGACAGATGTAAGATGGTATCTCCGAGTCATTTTGATTTGCATTTCCCTGATTGCTAAGGATGTTGAGCAATTCCTTAAATGTCTTTGGGCCATTTAAGATTCTTCTGTTGAAAACTCTCTGTTTAGATTTGTATCTCGTTTTTTTAAATTGGGTTATTTGGTGTTTTGATGTCTAATTTCTTGAAGTTTTTTTTTATATATATTTTTTGGAAATCAGCCCTTTGTCAGATATGAATATTTTTCCCATTCTGTAAGCTGCTATTTTGTCTTCTTGACAGTGTCTTTTGCCTTACAGAAGCTTCTCAGTTTCAGGAGGTCCCATTTATTAATTATTGCTCTCAGCGTCTGTGCTACTGGTATTATATTTAGGAAGTGGTCTCCTGTGTGAATGAAAGCATTCGAGGCTACTTCCCACTTTCTCTTCTATCAGGTTGAGTGTAAGTGGATTTATGTTGATGTCTTTGATCCATTTGGACTTGTTAATACATAGGGCTAGATATGGACTATTTGCCTTCTTCTACATGTTGGCATCCAGTTATGCCAGCATCATTTGTTGAAGATGCTTTCTTTTTTCCATAGTATAATTTCAGCTTCTTTATCAAAAACCAGGTGTTCATAGGTGTTTGGATTAATGTCAGGGTCTTCAATTTGATCCCATTGATCTATGTGTCAGTTTTTATCCCATTACCAAGATGTTATTATTATTATAGCTCCATAGTAGAGCTTGAGTTCAGGGATGATGATGTTTCTGGAAGTTCTTTTATTGTATAGGATTCTTTTGACTATCCTGGGCTTATTGTTTTTCCATATGAAGTTCAATATTATTCTTTCAAAGTCTGTGAAGAATTGTGTTGAGATTTTGATGGGGATTGCAATGAATCTGTAGATTACTTTTGGTAAGATTGCCATTTTTACCATGTTGATCCTACCTATCCAAGACCATAGGTGATCTTTCCATTTTCTGGTATATTCATTAATTTCTTTCTGACTTTTTAAGTCAGAAATTTAAAGACTTAAAATTCATGTCATACAAGTCTTTCACTTGTTTGGTTAGAGCTACCTCAAGATTTTTATGTTGCTGGGCAATGATGGTGCATACCTTTAATCTCAGAACATGGGAGGCAGAAGCAGGAAGATCTTTGTGAGTTCAAGGCCACCCTGGCTACAGAGTGAGTTCCAGGAAAGGCACCAAAGCTGCACAGAGAAACCTTGTCTTGAAAAACAAAACCAAAACCAAAAAATAACCAAAAAAACTCCAAGAAAAACAACAAAAACAAAAACATAAACCAAAAAGAAAACAAAACAAAAAAAGATATTATGTTGTTTGCTGCTATTGTAAACATTAATGTTTCTCTGATTTCTTTTAGTCCATTATCATTTATTTGTAGGAGGGGTACTGATTTTTTTTTTCAGTTACTCTTGTTTCCAGCCACCTCACTGAAGGTATTTATCAGCTGTAGGAGTTCCCTGGTGGAACATTTGGAATGAAGTAACCTAGACCCAGAAAGACACATATGGTATATACTCATTCTTAAATGAATATTAGACACAAAGCAGAGGATAACCAGGCTACAATTCACAACATCAGATAAACTAGGTAAAAAGGAACACCATAAGAGGGTCACACATGGAGGGCTCCAGGAAGGGAAAATAGTTAAAATCTCCTGGGTAAACTGGGTCAGGGGTTAGAAGAGGAGGGATGAAGTATGTGAACAGAAGGGACTGAGATGGCTAATTGGAGGGAGGGATGGAGAGGGAGAGCAATGAAAGAGGTATCTTGGTAGAGAGAACCATTAAGGGGTTAGGGAGAAACGTGGTGCTCTAAAAATCCCCAAGAATCCACAAGGATGACACCAGCTAAGACTCCTGGCAACAATACAGAGGGTGCCTGAATTTACCTTCCCCTATAATTAACATAGTCGCTGCCCTAATTGTCATCATAGTACCCACATCCAGTAACTAATGGAAGCAGATGCAGTGATCCACAACTAAGCACTGAGCTAAAATCCTAGATTTCAGCTGAAGAGAGGGAGGTGGGCTCACAGGAGCAAGTGAGGTCAATATGATGATGAGAAAATCCACAGAGACAGCTGACCCAAGCTGGTGAGAGCTCATAGACTCTGGCCTGTTAGCTGGAGAGCATGCATGGGACTGACCTAGGTCCTCTGAATGTGGGTGACAGTTACGTGGCTAGATCTGTTTGGGGAGCCACTGGCAGTGGGACCAGGACTTATCCTGGATGCATGAAATAAACTTTTGGAACCCATTTCCTAGGATGGAATACCTTGCTCAGTCTTGACACGAAGGGGAAGAGCTGGTCTTGTTTCAATTCAGTATGCTAAACTTTGCTGACTCCCCAAGGGAGGCCTTACCCTCTAGGAGGAGTGGATGGGGAGTGGGATGGGGGGATGTGGCAGGGGAGTGGAAGAAGGGGAGGGAAAACTGGGATTGGTATGTAAAATTAAAAAAAAAACTTTATTAAAAATTAATTAATTAATTAAAAAAAAAGAAATCTTCAACATGCATGTTCCCATCAGGGAAATGCAAATCAAAATGATTCTGAAATTTTATCTTATACCAGTCAGAATGGCTAAGATAAAAAACTCAAAGGGGAGTTCATGCTGGGGAGGATGTAGAGCAAGGGGAACCCTCCTCCATTGCTGGTGGGAGTAAAATCTCATACAGCCACTTTGGAAATCAATATGGAAGTTTCCCAGAAAATTGGAAATTGATTGATCCCAATACCCAGCTGTACCACTGTTAGAAATATACCCAAAGGACTCTCAGTCATACCACAAGGACACTTGCTCAACTATGTTCATAGCAATGTTACTCCTAATATCCAGAACCTGGAAACAACATAGACATCCCTCAACTGAGGAATGGATAAAGAAAATATGGTACCTTTACACAATGGAGTATTACTCAGCTATGTTTGTTGGGCCCCTGGCAATGGGACCAGGACCTGTTTTGGGATACATGAACTGGCTTTTTAGAGTCTATTCCATATGTTGGGATTCTTTACTCAACCTTGATGCAGGGGTTGGACTTATTTCTACACCAACTTTTATTTATTTATTTATTTATTTATTTATTTATTTATTTATTTATTTATTTATTTATTTATTGGTTTTTCGAGACAGGGTTTCTCTGTGTAGCTTTGCGCCTTTCCTGGAACTCGTTTTATAGACCAGGCTGGCCTCAAACTCACAGAGATCCACCTGCCTCTGCCTCCCGAGTGCTGGGATTAAAGGTGTGTGCCACCACTGCCCGTTTACCCCAACTTTTTAAGCCAACTGGTGTTGACTACTCAAAGGAGGCCTTACCCACTATGAGGAGTGAATGGGGGTTGGGATAGAGGGGAGGTGAGGGGAAGAAAGAAGAATGTGAGGGAAGGGAAACAGTGGTTGGTATGTAAAATAAAAATAGTAATTAAAAAATGACATAATGAAATTTACAGGCAAATGGACAGAATTAGAGAAAAAAAATCATCCTGAGTGAGGTAACTCAAACCCAGAAAGACAAATATGGTATGTACTCATTTATAAGTAGATATTAGCGTACAGTAAAGCATAACCATGCTATAATCCACAGTAGCATTGAGTACTGAGCAGTCATTTAATCCTCAGCTCCACAGAAATTGATTTTTGTAGAGATTTTTCCTAGTTTATATACATACAATTTTATGCAACATAATTTCAAATGATACATAAAATAGATTTAATTTTTGAGTACATTAGAAACTTTTAGATAAATGATGAAATATATAGTTATAAAATATATAATATATTTAAAAAGATAGAGCTATATCAGGAAAATTATCAGTCATATTCTCCAAAATGAGTTTATAAGTTAAATTTTTGTTTTAGCTTTAAACATATAGCAAATAGGCATAAGGGAATTTTAATATTTTAAGTCCATTTCAAGTAGTTCAATTTTTACCTCATGTTATAAATCAATTTTGGACCAATTTCTAGATTCGTAGAAATTTAACCATCTTTACTTTTCTATCAAAAAAATGTACTATTGAATATTTCAGCCACTCTTTTTTATGTGTGATTATTTCTTAAGATACTATATTATAGGTGAGCTCTCTAAGCCCCACACTCAGTCTTCTTGAAGGTCTTGAAACAAGATGAGAATTCATTTCATTTACAGGCATAAGTTTGTATTTCACAGCTTGGTGCCTAAAAATAGCATTTCATCCTTTTCAACAACTTCATCACCATTTTAAAAATTTCTTATCTCATAGTTGAAGAGCACATCATTGATTCTCTCAACAGGCTTGCCACCTTCCAACGGTGTTGCTTTTGGATGCTGTGACAATGGCAGAGCTTTAAATATTCTTGTCATTTTCTTTTGAACTTTGTTCTTAGGATTGTGACAGGAACAGAGTCATATTTGTATGAATCAATATTTTCCATACTCATTACAGATATTTTATGATTCCAAATATTGTTATTTTGGTACAATAATGTGTATGTTTAAAAATATTAATTATATTTAACTTACTATCCACTTAATAATTCCTAATACCTTGAAACCCCTCTATGATATTCTAGTATACAATGATAACACAGCATCCAATTAAGTTCATTCTAAGAATTATATCTTAGGAACCAGGAAGGTAGCTAAGAGGTTAAGGGCACATTTTGCTCTTGCATAAGACCCTCGTTCGTTTCCAGAATCTGTGTCTGGTGGCTTACAACTGCCTATAATTCCAGCTCCATAGAATCTGATGCCATCTTCCTGCCTGCAGGTGAGCCTGTACACGTACACAAGGCCCAAAACTAGCACATAAATACACAACTAAAAATAAACATTGTGCCAGGTGGTGGTGGCAGCGGTGGCAGTGGTGGTGGCGCACACCTTTAATCCCAGCACTTGGAAGGCAGAGCCAGGTGGATCTCGATGAGTTCAAGGCCAGCCTGGGCTACAGAGTGAGTTCCAGGAAAGGCACAAAACTATACAGAAAAACCCTGTCTCGAAAAAAACCCCCCCAAACATAAATAAATAAATAAATAAATAAATAAATAAATAAATAGATAAATGAATGAATGAATAAATGAATGAATGACTAAATAATAAATAAAAATAAACCTTAGAAAAAAGAATTACAACTTTTGTTTTATATATCATTCTTGCTTTATAAGTAGTATTATACATATACTTTAATTTTAAAACTAAAGGCCCCGTGGTGGTGGTGGTGCATACCTTTAATCCCAGCACTCAGGAGGCAAATGAATCTCTGTGAGTTTGAGGCCAGCCTGATGTACAGAGTGAGTTCCAGGATAGCCAAGGCTACACAGAGAAACCCTGTCTTAAAAAATCAAAATCCAACACCAAAAAACAACAACAACAAAATATTATATGTATGATTATCTTTGTATGTGAATTATTTGTCATCATTTTGTTTATTATTGTATTTTGTCTCTACCACATTGACTACTAGGTAACTTTGCTCATGAAGCTATTTAGTACAAATTTTTAATATGAACTTTAAAATAATATCCAGTTTTTTTTTAAATTGAAAATAGATTCCTTTCTCATAAAACATGTCTCATACAATAGTTTCCCCTCCTCCTACTCCTCCCAGTTCCTCCCCATTTCCTCTCCCCTCCAGATCTGCTCCTTTTCTGTCTCTCATTAGAATAGTACAGGCTTCTAAGAGCAAACAACCAAGCATGACTGTGGTGGTATTGTGTTCCCCAAAATATTATGCACCCTAATAAACTTATCTGGGGTCAGAGACAGAACAGTCACAATATTAAACATAAAAGATAGGCAGTGGTAGCACATGTCTTTAATCCTAGCATTCCAGAGGCAGAAATCCATGTGTCCAAGGATACAGCCAAGCATGGTGACTCATCATGCCTTTAATCCCAGAAAGCGAGCCTTCAGTCCCAGGGAGTGATGGTAGAAAGGAAAGATATATAAAGCATGAGGACCAGAAACTAGAAGCATTTGGCTGTAAGCTTTCAGGCTTTCGAGCAGCAGTTCAGCTGAGATGCAGTCTGGATGAGGACTCACAGGCATCCAGTCTGAGGAAACAGAATTAGCTGAGGAATTGGCAAGATGAGGTGGCTGTGGTTTGTTCTGCTTCTCTGATCTTCCAGAGTTCACCCCAATAACTGGCCTCAGGTTTGATCTTATTAATAAGAACTTTTTAAGATTCCTGCTACACATGACTACATAAAATATAAGATGAAGCAAAATCTTTCATATTGCATTGGACACAGCAACCCAACAGGAGAAATGGAGTCCTAAGAGGAGGCACAAAATTCAGAGACTCATTTGTTCATTCTCACACTCAGGAATCTCATAAAAAGACTAAGCTAATAGCTATAATATGCTGTAGGATGTTCTATATGGCAAATGTGTTGCTCTGATTGGTCAATAAATAAAACACATTGACCAGTGGCTAGGCAGGAAGTATAGGCAGGACTAACAGAGAGGAGAAAAGAAAGAACAGGAAGGCAGAAGGAGTCACTGCCAGTCGCCGCCAGGACAAGCAGCATGTGAAGATGCCGGTAAGCCACGAGCCACGTGGCAAGGTATAGACTTATGGAAATGGATTAATTTAAGCTATAAGAACAGTTAGCAAGAAGCCTGCCACGGCCATACAGTTTGTAAACAATATAAGTCTCTGTGTGTTTACTCGGTTGGGTCTGAGCAGCTGTGGGACTGGTGGGTGACAAAGATTTGTCCTGACTGTGGGCAAGGCCAGAAAACTCTAGCTACAATAATATATATGAAGTGGACCTAATGCAGACACATGTAGGCCCTGTTTTTATTGCTTCATTCTGTGTGAGCACATGTGCCCCATGCTTAGTTGATTCAGAGGGACTTGGTCTCCTGGTGTCCTCCACGTCCTCTGGCTCATATACGCTTTCCACCTTCTCTTCTGAGGGATTCCCTGAGCTCAGAAGGAAGGGATTTGATTGATGGAGATCTCCCATTTAGGCTACCTGCTCTCTCTTTCTCTCTCTCTTACTGTTGTGGGTCTCCATGTCTGTTCTTATCTACTGCTAGAAGAAGCCTCTCTTATGACTGGATAAGGCACTGATCTATGAGTATAACAGAATATCTTTAGGAGTCACAGAACTTGTGAGAGTATCCAACCAATGCCTGATTTGACTTAAGGCTTACTCCATGAAAGGGAACCCATTCCTAACACTGCCTGGGTAACAGAACCAGAAACTAGCTTGACCACAGACTGAGGGTAAAACCAGCCACCACTAGTTTAAAAAAAAAGTATCAATAAAATAACATACTATCTTTATGTTTTTGCATACAGAAGTTGAAAATAGCAGATACATTAAGTTTTCTTATAAAAACTTTACTATTTTGATGTAATACATTCATGGCATTCTCTAGCTTAGACTCCATGTGTATTTTACTTTTAATCAATTAGGGGTGATATATTGTATGACTTACCTCATCTTATTCTTAGACATGTGTAAACCTATCTGGGTCATTTATCTAATAATGAAAGCATGGTATACTTAGAGAAAATAAAATAATGGGTATCTGAAATAAGATACAATGACTATTAGTCCTTCAATCCTTTAGGCATTTTGTGAGTCTTTATGATTAATTCTGTTTAGGAAAATTTGTTGTTTTAAATTGAAACAAAATTTGCAACTGTCAAGGTTCAGTGCCTGGAGCTGGAGGGTGGTAACTGCTGCAATCTATGCTTACCATGCATATTAGAACTTTTTTTAGAGATCTCTGTTTCCCTCTAGGGTGTTTTTTGATTGCAGTATTTCTTTTCCTTAAGGAAAATGCAGTTCTTGCCTACTAAGGAAAACCTTGTTTTTCACACAAGGCTCTTTGGGGATACCAAATAAAGAAACTTAGATATTAAAATTAATCAATATACTTGAAAAACTTAGTCTCTGGGAGATTATTTTAATAGAAGCCTCCCAGTCATGAAAATATGATTAGATAAGACACTAATTACTTTGACCAACATTCTTGATTAAATTTGAAGTGAATCATATCTGGTCTGGAAACCTCATGGTTCTAAACTTTTTTATCTTCAATCCTATGAAAAACAGAAGGGAAAGAGCTAAACACTATGGATGTTATATATATATATGAAAGCAGACTGATAAACTTCTTTGTAGATGTAGAATACTTTTTTCTGAATATACCAAAATTTTTGAGAACATAGATGGTATAAATTTAAACAAAATAAAATATTTCACTGTTATGATTCAAAGGCAGCCTCCAGAATGTAGTTCACTCTTGTTCTTGTTTTCTCTTATAGTGTGTGTCTTGGTCAAAGCCAAGCATGGTTACCTCATGTCTGTTTTATATTTCTGACAACACAATATCACAAACTGGGAGAGAGAGAGAGAGAGAGAGAGAGAGAGAGAGAGAGAGACAGAGACAGAGACAGAGACAGAGACAGAGACAGAGACAGAGAGAGATTGTTTTGAGGTCACAACATCATATCAGTGATGACTCATTTTATATGCATGTGAGATGTGAGTGTATTTGGTTACATGTGTGTCCATGATTGTTTGGAGGTCGGATGGCAACCTCAGATGTTCCTCAGGAAATTTCCATTGTCATGACCTTGTTGGAAGCATTTTACAACAGCACATCTCATCACATGGATCAAATTTCTGCCATCATTAAGTCATAGGGGCTCCATCCTGATGATTGAATCTAACCCTCCTCATTCCACAAAGACCAATACTTAAATACCATGCTCAGATTAATTTCCTTTCTTTTTATTACCTTACTGTATATATTAAACTTCAACATGACTTTTGGAGAAAAATAATCATATTTAAACCATAGCACAAATATGCTTGGGTACTTGGCAGTAAGAAATGAGATGAAACCACAAACTGCAAACACGTGGACTACTCACTTGCAGGTCACCTAACAGGTTAAATTAAGCTTCCAGAAATCACTTCTATTTCATGATTTGTGGCATTGATTGTTATTGATAGAATTTTTGTTTTCTTTAGGAGACAAAGCAAGTTGAAAAACAACTTCCATATATTTTTTTCTCTTTGCTTCCTTTGTTTAAACAAGGCCTACCTAACTCTGTAGAACAGGATTGCTTGGGATTGGTCATGCCCATTCCTTAGCTTCAGCTGTTCTCAGATGACAGACATGTGCCACCATGCTGGGATGAAAACTGGTGTTCAGAAGAGGAGTTTCAAGAGTGTTCTGGATAGTTTTATGTCAACTTGACACAGGCGAGAGTCATTTGAGAGATAAGAACCTCAACTGAGAAAATGCCTCCAAAAGGTCAGGTTGTACACAAGCATGTAGGGCATTTTCTTAATAAGTGATGGATGTGAGAGTGACTACAACTGGGATAATAGTTCTGTGTTCTTTATGAGAGCAGGCTAAGCAAACCACGGAGACCAAAACAGTAAGCAGCATTCCTCCATGCCCTCTACATCTTCTCCTCCCTCCTGGTTCTTGCCATTTTAATTGAGTTTCCTGCCCTGACTCCCTTCAATGATGGGCTACAATGCCAAAGTGTAAGCCAAATAAACCCTTTCCTCCCCAACTTGCATTTGGTCATGATGTTTCATTATAACAGTATTAACTCTTAACTAAAAAACTGCGCTACCTCTTCTGGATTTCTTTTTTCATTGTGTAATATCATTTCAGTTTTGAGGAATCTCCAGGGTAAAAGAGAGGAGAGAGATAAAGAGAAAGAGAAGAAGAGAGAAAGAGAGAGAGAGAGAGAGAGAGAGAGAGAGAGAGAGAGAGAGAGAGAATCTAAAGAACTTGAACCTTCCCAATTCTGTACATTCACAAGTATGTTGCAAACATGTTTTAAATGCAGAATTGTTATGTCCTAGACACCAATCTTTCTCTCAAACCTCCAGCTAATAAAAACAGGGCCACTCACAAGGATAGTATGCTTTATTCAAAGCATGTTGGTTGGTTTAGAGATTTCAATTTTATAATTCTATTATGAAAACAATACTTTGCTGCTCAGTTTCTAGGAAGAAATCTGATGTTAGGTTTTATGCTAAGAATCTTATTTCTATGTCTTAATTTGATAGAATATAGCCACAAGCAAGAATGATCATGCAGTTTAATCTATTTAGACTTTTGTTTTATAAATACTTCTAGAGTTCATTTCAAAAACATCATGAGAATAATAATTCTGTGTAGGATTCTGAAAAAGTCTCTGGTTAGGCTTAGTATTATGAGGTAAATTAAATATAATAAACCACCAAGACGGTATTTCCTACAGAGGCTATTGATTAGAATAAGGTCAAGGGAAAACAAAGTTTCATCAGTCAAGTATTACTTAAAAATGATTTCATTATTATTTAAATACTTTAAATTTATTTAAATTTTTTCATACAGTATGTTTTGGTCCTAATCTTTCTCTTCCCTTAGGTCCTCCCAGGCTCACCTTCCTATCCTCCCTACCCATCTAACTTCATGTTCTTTATCTCTCTTAAAACAAAACAAAACCATAACCAAAAAATACCACACAAAACCAGCACCAAAAAGTACACAAAACACATACAAAACAAAGAAACAACACACACACAAAAAAAAAATCTTTCCAAACAAATAAGAACAAACAAACAAACCAAACGAAAAACTGGGAATCCATTTTGTGTTGGCCAACCCTTCCTAAGCAGGAAGATTGCCCTAGAATATGGTGAGTACACCCTGTGTCACTCCTTGAAAAAAAAATGGATTTTTTTCCTCAGCCACCAGCTATGAATTCCAAATAACATCTTGGTTAGGGATGGGACTTTACACCTATTTCCCCTTCTCCCTGCTTGGGTTTTGTCTGGCTTGAATTTGAACAGCTCATGGGTAAGTTGCCTTTCTGAGTTCATGTGTGCCTCAGCCCTGCTGTAGCTGGAAATGCCGCTCTAGTCCACTTCTGTCCCATCATACGGTTTTTCTGCCCCCTCTTCCCAAATAGATTCACAAGTCTTGAGCAGAGAAGTGGGATACAGACATCACATTTAGGGCTGAGTGCTCCATCATAATCCTTCCTTCAATACCACTTTGCAAGACACTTTAATATTCATTTCAACCTGACCCAACTACTTAAGTGTTATTGTGCTGATTGTAGCTGCTCAATTCCTCATGTAACAATATCACTTATTGAAACTATTGACTAAAGGTTAACACTGCCTGCCTGACTTCATAACAATGGATGTGGGCACCCAAAGTGACTCCAGTTTGTGGCTTGATTTCTATCTTGACTCAAAATTAGAGAGTTCAAGCTTGTCTTTGCCTCTTAAGGCAGGATAGCAGGATGTTTGGCCAAAGTTGTGGTTGCCAGGTGTCTTGAGAATTAAGGAGGTGTTTACATTTGCTTGTACCTTGAACCATGGTGTCCTTGTGAGGGAGTGGTCTTTCCCCTCTTCCCCAGCCCCCACTTGCTTTGAGTATAAAAAGGCTGTGAGAAATAAACTCAGGGCTCCTGTGGAATTGACTTAGAGCCCTCCTAAAGCTATCCTGTCTCTCTGTCTTTTTCTTTTACGTCTACTTCTCTGTTTTTCCTATCTATTATTTCTCAATCCTCACTCACCTACTTAGGACCTTCCACAGGTTGGGTGGGGCCTGGTAAATGAGAGTCTAATTGTTTAAACAACTTCATATATGTGAACATTTTCAGCCCCTCTTACTCTGAAGATCTTACATATATTGCCATAGCTACAATGTGTATATGATTGCTATACCAATGTCATATTCACAAGACAGAGCTTCACAACCTTTCTCCCTATCCACTGGATCACATAAGACTTTGTGATATACTTAGTATTAGAGGAAATTAATAAAAACCTATGTAACTACATAAGCCTTTGGAAATAAGTACCCGAATCTAGTTTCAGATCTTTCCAAAGTCAACATTTCATTTTTAAAAGTTATTTGATTTCAAGTTATTTCAATTGAAATAAAAGAGGACCATTCATATCATAAGAGTAAGGATAACAGTGATAGGTAATGAACAGTTAAACATTACAGGCTAAGAAGTCAACATTTTTGATAAATTCATAGCATTAATTTGCATATTAGGCAACGTCTTCCCTTATAAACAAGAACTCTTTCTGTTAAATTTTAAATTCATGAAAGACTAAATTGTAGTAATTAACTGGTGGCTTTCTTTGCTATGCAAATGTCATATTATTTTGGAAAAAGAGTTAAGAAACTTATTTTAATTTCTTCATTAAAAGTTTCTAGGTAGAATCAAATTGCTTTAAAATAAAATACCACCACGAAAGCACCTGCTGCATTTTTGCTCTGACTTGTCATGGAAAAACTTAATGAGGTCTTCTGTGTGTGTCCTATCCTAGGGAAGAACAATCCTTCCTGGTCTTAGAAAACTGGCTGATAAAGAGTCCTTGTGAAACGTTCAAGTGGGACACTTGACTCTTGACTCTACTCTTTTCCAGACAAGGACATTTCAGGGGTTTCAGGTAAGAACTCTACAAACTTACACATTTGAAAGTACATTGCATGAGTTTCTATGATCAGTATCAAACATCCTTCACGGAAAACCCAATTCCTTCAGCTAAACTTACAGAAACATTTTTCATTTTGTCCAGAAAAAAAAAAAAAAGGTAAGTTCAGATTCAAGCTAGGGTATTTTTGGTACCTAAAACTTATGTATTCCTTTGGTTTATGGTATTTTATAGCAAAACTCATACTGAAAGAATAATCCCACCATATATGCTATAATTTTCTTGGTGGAAATGGGTATATAGTAGGGATAAGAATAAACTGATCGTGAATTTAAAAATCAAGGATTGAAAATATATGTGTCTATATTAGAAACTATTCATTGAATTACACAGATTATAAACAACTTTCAGCTTTTATAGTTGAGCTATAACTATATGTATAGAATATGCATTACAAAAAATAATGGAATTAAACCATGGAGAGGGTGGATGATGAAGTAGACGGAGCTTGCACCTGAATCCGGAATGTCTCAAGAACACACTTTCCAGTAGCCTAGATAGAACATAAATGAAACAGCCACAGATTTGCTACTATAAAAGACCATCTTGGAAATGCCTCTCAATGAACCCTACACTGGTAGCTCACCTTAGAGCAACTCTTCAAGAGGAAGCAATTGGAATATAAGTATGCAGACAAACTAAGGTTTTATCTGTGCCCTCCATAATCTGAGAAGTAATTTCCAATATGGCCTATGGAAACAACCTTAAGATATTTATGATAAATAAATGTCCCCATGAGAATGCTTATTACTGCTCTTGCTACTTGCTTTTATATTTGTTAGGTAGGTTCAAGAAATCAGCATAAACTAAAAATATCAATAGAAATGCTTGGAAAATAAAATTGGTTATAGAAATACAAGAAAACACAGAAAAATCAACTAAAAATAGTGTGACCTTTTCCCCCATCCATATTCTTTGTCACTTAAAATTTAGTAATAGAATTAAAATCAATCATGGATGGTATAATCTAAGCTAGAAATACAGAGAACCAAATAATTTGAAAAGTTTATGGAGGAGCAAGCTTTGTATTTGACAATAAAAAAGACAATGGAGTAAAAAAATAAACCAGATGTGTCAGAAAGTGGAACTGAGAGTGTAAAGCACAATTATCCATAGAACTAATTAAAGGAGTCTTACAGTTCTGTATTCATTGACATAATTTGGAAATTACTATTCTATGGCCATTATCCTACAAGTATGCATATTGGAAAAACACCAATAAAGAGACTTAATGTTCTGTTCAAACAATACATATTAGAAAAGAAAGGTGGGACTTTTACAGAGGAAAGTTTTCTTGATAACAAGGACTATGTCCTTTGCCAAATCCCCAGTTGTGAATGTGAGACTGAGAGAGATCTGCTAATATCTCAGTCAGAAACTGAACAACCCTTACCTCTTACAAAAATCTTAACTGAAGCTGCTCTGCAGCTAACAGGTAAATCAGAATAAGTAACCCAAAGAGAATGTGTTAAGCAGCAGCTATTAGAGAGCGCTAACATTTGTGAAATTTATATAAGTAATTGTAATTCAGATGATGGAGAGACACTCAGGAGAGCAGCACTGGCTGTTCTTCCAGAGGACCAAGGGTTGATTCCAAGCGCCTATGTCACAGCTAGCAACTACTAATTCCAGTTCCAGGTGATCCAATGCCCTATTCTGTCTTCCACAGGCACCAGGAAGACATAAGGTAAACAGATATGCCCATAAAACAATAACCTAAACTAAATAAAAAATAATCATAATAAAAATTAGAAATTGATTTTTGAAAAGGAATTATCATTTAGTAAAATTATTATCATTATCTACTCTCTGTATACCTATTACTTATACCTAGTACTTGAAGTTCTAGATAAAGCAATAAAACACCTAAAGGAAGTCGAGGGGATACAAATTGGAAAGGAATAAGTTAAAGTATCATTATTCACAGATGATATAATAGTATACATAAGCTCCCCCAAAAACTTTACCAGGGAACTCCTACAGCTTATAAACACCTTTAGTCAAGTGGCTAGATACAAGATTAACTCAAAATCTTCAGTATCGCTCCTGTATAAAAATGATAAATGGACTGAGAAAGAAATCAGAGAATCAACACCCTTTACAATAGCCTCAAATAATATAAAATATCTTGATGTAACTCTAACCAAGCAAGGGAAAGACGTATATGACAAAAACTTGAAGTTTTGAAGAAATTGGAGAAGATATCAGAAGATGGAAAAATCTCCCATGCTCAGGAATCAGTATGATAAACATAGTAAAAATAGTCACCTTACCAAAAATAATCTACAGATTCAATGTAATCCCCAACAAAATTCCAACACAATTCTTTACAGACCTTGAAAGAACAATACTCAACTTCATATGGAAAAAAAAGATCCCAGGGTAGCTAAAAACAATTCTGTGCAATAAAAGAACTTCCAGAGGTATAACCTTCCCTGATTTCAAGCTCTACTACAGAGCTTTAGTAATAAAAAACATATGGTATTGGCATAAAAACGGACAGGCAGATAAGGGGCATCAAATTGAAGACCTAGACACAAATCTACACACATTTGGACACCTTCTTTTTTACAAAGAAGCCAAATTACACACTGGAAAAACAAAAGCATTTTCGACCAATGTGTTGGCATAACTGAATGTCAGGATGTAGAAGAATACAAATTGATCCATATCTATCACCCTGCATAATACTCAAGTACAAGAGGATCAAAGACTTCAACATAAATCCAGATACACTAAAAGTAGGAAATAATCTTGAACACATCAGCACAGGAAAATTTCCTGAATAGAATATCAATAAGCTTGACAATTAATAAATGGGACCTCATGAAATTAAATTTTTTCTGTAAGGCAAAAGCCACCATCAATAGGACAATACAGATGCCTAAAGTATGGAAAAATACCTTCACCAACCCTACATCCAAGAGAGAGCTGATTTCCAAATTATATAAAGAACTCAAGAAACTAGACATCAACAAACCACATAATCCAACTAAAAATGAAGTACAGACCTAAACAGAGAATTCTCAAAGAAGAATATCAAACAGCTCAGAAATACTTAAGGAGATGTTCAACATCCTTAGCCATCAGGGAAATGCAAATCAAAAGGACTCTGAGAGTCCATCTTACACATGCCAGAATGTCTAAGATCAAAGACACACATGACAGCTCATGTTGGAGAGAATGTGAAGCAAGGGGAACACTCCTCCATTGCTGGTGTGAGTGCAAACTTGCACAGCCACTTTGGAAGTCAGTATGGCAGTTTCTCAGAAAACTGGAAATCAACCTACTACAAGACCCAGATATTCTGCTCTTAAATGTATACTCAAAGGATGCTCAGTCATACCACAAGAACTCTTGCTAAACTAATACTCATAGTAGCTTTATTTGTAACAGCCAGAACTTGGAAACCATCTAGCTCCCTTGCCTGAGGAATGGATAATGAAAATGCAGTACATTTACACAATGAAGGATTCTTCAGCTGTTAAAAACAAAGACACCAGGAAATTTGAAAGCAAATGGATGGAAGGATGAAACTAGAAAAAAAAAAACATCTTGAGTGATGTAACCCAGACCAAGAAAGAGAAACATGGTATGTACTCATTGATAAATGGATATTAGTGGTAAAATAAAGGAAAAACGATGCTACAGTCCACATACAAAGAGAGACTAGATAACAAGGAGGGTTCATGGGAGGGAGACATTCAGATCTCCCTGGGAAGGGAAAATAGAAGAGATTTTGTCAGTGGACTGAGGATGGGTGGGATGTGAACATGAGCAATCAGATTGGGGGTATAGCAGGGGAGAGTAATTAAAGAGACTACTGGAAAGTGGGGGTACTTCTGGGTCAGATAAAAACCTTGTGCAAAGGAATCTCCTGGGGATCTATAAGAATTCCAACTTAGACTCCTAGCAAAAGCAAATACATAGGCTGAACTGGCTATCTTCTGTGACAAGATTGGTGCCTAGCCCAATTGTCATCAGAGAGGCTTCATCCAGCAACTTATTCAGACCCACAGCCAAACACTAGCCAGAGTCCAGGTAATACTGCCGAAAAGGAGGAGAAGGGATTGTAGGAGCCAGAGAGGTCAAGGACACCACAAGAAAGCCTACAGAGCTCATAAGGGCTCATAGAGAATGAACAGATAACCAAGGAGCCTACATGCGACTGACCTAGGCACTCTGCATGTATGCTACAGTTGTATAGCTTGGTCCTCTTGTGGGACTCCTAACAGTGGGAACAGAGGCTGTCTCAGACTCTTTTACTGGCTTTTGGGGCCCTATTCCTCATACTGGATCTCCTTGTCCACCCTTAATACACAGGGAGGTGCTTAGTGTTACTACAACTTTATATGCCATGTTTTGTTGATGCTCATAGGAGACCTGTCCTAAACAGAAATGGAGGAGTGGCTTGGGGATTGGGCATAGAGTGAATGTGGGGGAGGGGGACCAGAATGAGGGAAGGGAGGGGAACCTGCAGCCAGGATGTTAAACAAACGAATAAATGAATGAATGAATGTATGAATGAATGAATAAATAAATAAATTTTAAAAAGAGTGATTTGATTAAAATGATTTAAAATTTAAAATTATACCTTGAATTGAACTTTATTATTAATTGCAAGAATTATTTTAGTAAGGCCTATAAATACATAATCTAGTTGAACTTCTTAAGCATAATCATAAACCTTATATCTTAACAGGTTTTCTTATTATCCAGAAAATTCTCACACCTTGACATACAAAATTCTAATTTCTACTATAATGTCTGTTTCACTTGTTCTTGAACTATGTATCTACTAAATAATTATTTAGGTATTTTTTTTTTGTAAGATTCATTCATGTACTTACATTATGCTTCATTACTGACTTGTAACTCACTATATTATTATCATACATTATTTCATCCATCTTTCTTAATGATGGACATTTTGTTTTAACCATTTTTTTAATATAAATGAAGATTTCACAGTGGTTTAGGGATGGCTCAGTTCATAAAGTATCATTGTATAATTCTAATGACCTAAATTCAAATCTGCAATGCAGATGTAAAAGTCAGGAATCATCCTGTCTGTAATCTCAATTCTGGAGTGACTGATAAGAAAAGATGTTTAGGGCTTATGGGCTATGTAGTCTATCCCATCCATGATCTTTTGTTTTTTTTTTTTTGTTTTTTTTTTTTTTTTGTTTTTCGAGACAGGGTTTCTCTGTGTAGCTTTGTGCCTTTCCTGGAACTCACTTGGTAGCCCAGGCTGGCCTCGAACTCACAGAGATCAGGCTGCCTCTGCCTCCCGAGTACTGGGATTAAAGGCGTGTGCCACTACCGCCCGGCTCCCATCCATGATCTTAAGAGTCAGTGAGAGACCCTGCTTCAAAAATTAAGGTGGAAAAGAGTTAAATAAGACACCTTATATGGATTTGATATAGACATCTGATACATATGCAAACATATGAAAGATAACTTAAACATTTCTTTACAGTAACTTGGATGTTGCCTTAGTCCATTTTCAGTTGCCATAACTGGGAACTACAGACTGAGTAACTTATAATGGAAATGAGTGTCTCTTGTCTCATAGTTCAGTAGGGTAGACTATCCAAAAGCATGGTATGAGGGCCTGGAGCCACATCAACACAAATCAGAAATCAGAAAGTGAAGGAGGCATGTGCAGAAAAGACAAAACCCAAAGTTTGACTTAATTTAAAACTATGCTTTTATGGCAAATTGTCCACTTGCACACTAGGGAGAAACTGTTTTTCTAAAGGTTCTACCATTTCATCGTAGTTAAATTACCTAGAAAACATCAACAGTGCCACAGACAGACCAGATCCAAACTGTAGCTGACTGATAGTGTGATTTCACTTTCATGAAACACCAGGAATGCAAATGCCTATACATAAGATAGATGCATGCTTCACTTTATGGTACAAACAAAATGCCAGTTTTCTACAATGGTTAATTGACTTTGGTTCCAGTGTTCTTTAGAAATTCTACTTGTCCAACATCTGCAAATTTTGGTAATGTAGATTGTTTTATTTGAAATTCCAGGCCTCCTGCAGGAATTGGATTACTATCTCATCAGGGTTCTTAATGTACCTCTCCCAGTAAGTATTGACTCTGAATTATAAATATACACTTTCATTTTGGGAGCTATGCTACTTTTCTAAAATTAAACAAAAAGTGTTCATTGAAGTGATATTGGAAATTTGACATAGATTTGACATGTAGTGCATGGTCCTTTATATTTGTTTCATATCCTTTTTAAGAAGCACATATGTATAATCATTTTATTCATTCAAATTCTATTTCCATTGTTGTGTAATACAGGTAATTGCATTCTGAATTGATGACATGAATATGGATTGAATAAGAAGAATTTGGGTCCCAATGCTGCTTTTGAAAAAATTTGGAGTCTGCTGTAAGATTTCTGTCTCCTAGTGGTGTCAGAAGCTACACCCATAAAGTCTCACCAATATGACTGCCCAAGCATGACTTGATCAAGGGTGATACCAAAGTACATGACCAAGTGGATGGGTAAAAGCCCATGGTTCTGGAACAAAACAGAAAGCACTATAAACCATTGAGGAATGCTGGGAAAAGAAGGTGTGGTCTTCCGCAGGAAAGAACACACCAATTAGTTATTGAGTCCCAAATAGTCAGCCCTGAAAACATGCACACAAGTTTATGGGTGTGCATACAAGTTTATACATTTTATGGACTGGACAGCTTATATTTAGGAATATATATGCATATGCATATATTAATATAATAACAAAGAAAAATAGTTCATGAATTTGAAGGAAAATGGGGAGTATATGGAAGGCTTTGGAGGGAGCAAATGGAAGAAAAATTTAATCATCTTATAATCTCAAAGAATATGAGATAATTCAAGAAAATTTTCATCTTAATACTATATGAGAGTTTTATCTAATAACACTGTTCTACGACCACAAAAGAGAGAATGTCTGTTATTTTAAACAAAACAGAACAAATATGCTTTCTGACCAGTATGGGAAGTTTTTGACAGAATTTTTTCTCACAAAAGGAGAATTTAAAAGGAAGCAGCACATGCAAGTAGTAAGCTTTATTTTATCCTCTGAAAGGCCTTGTATAAACTGTTCTCACCATCATTTAATTGTCAAGGTAGAATTTTCCTTTGATTATGTTCCCATGTTTCTTCATTGCAATCAATACTTTGTAACTGGCTACTTAGTTGTTGGTTAGTTTTGTGTCAACTTTCCATAACCAAGAATCAGCCAAGAAGAGAATGTCAATTAAGAAATTGTCCAGATCAAGTTGTCCAGAGTATGTATTTGGAGTGCCTTGATTGTTAATTGATGTAGGGAAGCCAGCCTATTTTGGGTGGCATCATTCCCTATAAGGAAGCCAGATTATAGTGGGTGACATCATTTCCTAGATAGGAAGTCTTGATAAAATAGAAGAAAGCCAGATAAAAGCAAACAAGTAAATATCACTTCATCTCTTTCTACTCTGCTGATGTGATGTGACTAGCTGCTTGAGTTCCTGCTTTGGCCTCCTCCCAAAAATGGACCATGACCTACAATTGTGAGTTAAGTAACTCATTTTCTTCATTAAGTTACTTGTGTCTGGATATTTTATCACAGCAATGGAAATGAAACCAGGACAGAGAGTGAGTTTTTTCTCCATTGCAGCATTTTATTACAAACAATCCCAATAAGAAATTGTTCAATTAGTATTTTCCAAAATTTAATTGTTGTTTTTGATGGGTCTTTATCATAATATTTTAATGAAGATTAGAAAAATGGATCACTGTGGCATTTACAAATACTTTCCAATTTATATAATTATTATAGCTTCAGAGATAAAGATATTTCTTTATCTCATTATAATAATCCTAGGAGCAGAAGAATTATCTCTAATTTAAATGTCTGTCTTATTGGAAAATAAAAATTTCCTAGTCAGCTTTCAATAGATTTTGTCTTCTATTTCATGGACAATAGCAGTATTTCATGACTACTGCTGATTATAAAGGAGTCTCAGAAAACAATTGCCAAGAAAAAGAAAAGGGAATTGGCTTGATGGAATGTCATTTAGACGCTGCGGCTTTTCTCTCACAGTTCTGTAGCATAAACACAATTCTTTCCCACTGACACTGTGAGTGCCTGTTGAGGATCAGTACAGTCTACCACTACAGATACTCTCTAAATCAATGGGCATGCATTTCCACATAATTTTCTAATACATATTTGGAGTCTATAAATTATTTTAGAATTCTAGCAGATATATTTTAAGTATTGTCTCTGTCCATTCAAGCTGCAGATGTCTGTATGAATTGATGGTCATTTGACAGCCTAGCAACAGTAATTCTTAGATTGGTTTAAGAAAATTCCAGAACTAGCTCTTTTTATCAGTTTTTTTATATGAGGGGGGAATCAGTTATCTTTCTAGATCTTTATATGTCAAGCAGAAATGAAAAACTTGTTTGATTTTTTACAATTTGTATTTTGTAATAGCACATTGTAGACATGATGGACACTTTTTGTCTTTATCCAAAAGCATTTTCTACAAAATGTGTTTGTATATGGGGGGGTAGTTATTTACTCCATGTAGGGGCTGGTCATATTAATTTTTCAATGTGTTTTTCTACTGTACTGTGGCAGATCTATAAAAAGAACTTTTTTCTCTAACCTCTAACTTCTTGTGCCTCAGTTTCCAAAATCCATCCACCTTATAAATCTTGTCTGAGCTTGGTCCTGAGCTTTGTTGTGCATCAACAAAGGATAACTAACCTACTCTTGAGTAGATTCTACTAAAGGTTATATTCATTACATATTCGTATTTTCAAAATCACTGATAATTCATCTAGTACCCTAGGTGTTGAGTGTCTTTACTGATAGATATTAGTTCATATACACACTTTAGTCATGATCACAGCAAGCCTTATCTTGCTTTACCTTGTCTGTATGATGACATCTGTCACATAAGAGCTCAGAGAACACCATCTGTTCAGCTTCTGTGGCACACTGTCTGCACAGACTTACTCTTTATTACACAGCTACATAGATCTCAGCTCCTCCAATGGACCATAGACTGACCTGGGTGTTCTCAGATCATTTTGGCCTTTATAATCTGGTTGGACAACACCTTTTGGATATGGTCAAAACATAGTCTCCAGTCAAAGACCCAAGGTAAGAAGGGAGCTGTCATTGTCCCCTCCCTTCTCTACAACCTTCCTCAGCCTGTTCCTCAATGCCTGATTCATGTTATGTGCAGTGGGATGATGTCACTTATTTTATCACAGGCTGAAGTAGAAGCCTCTGCATTAATATGAATTTCATTTTCTTCTGCCATTGCTGCCTAATAAAATGATTTTCATTGTGTTTCTGTTGACTACAGTCAATGTTTTACTTTAAGACAGACAAATGACTTCTTGGGATGTGTATTCAGTATGGGTCTTTTGCTTTATGATATTGCTCAATATTTTGTCTATTTTAGATCATGTAATTTTCAATTCCTCTATTAGAAATGAAGTAATGAATTCTCCACCTATATTTTTTTTTCAGTTCTGTTAGATTTTGCTTTGCATGCTCTGTAGCTGTTTTGTTAGTGACAAATATGATGATTATAATCATGGCACCTAAACACAACTAAAGACTTAGAATATTCTTTGTCTCCAACTAAAGATTTACTTTAGAATGTTTTTGTGTAGCAATTCTAATTATCTCCTCACCAATGTGTTTGTGATACTTCTGTTAAGATTTTACACTTGTACTTTAATCTATGTATGTCTTTGATGCTGAAGACTTTACCTCCTATAGCAACAGGCCAGAGCATGTGTTTTTGTAATGTAGTTCTCTTCTATCCACAGCGATGCTGCCTCCTTTCACATTTAATGTTGTCAGTATGAAGGTGGAATTTCATTTTTTCCTTTGCATTCCTTTGTCTTTGTATTCCTTGTTTTACTTCTTGTCTGTATCATAAGTTTGTGTATCTTTGTTCCCTGCATTTTTACATTAAAGTTGATAATTTGAAGGTTATTATTTAATACTTTTGTCCATTTTCCCTTTGAAACAATCCTCACTATATAACCTGGGCTCAGCCCAAATTATCCTCATCTGTCTCCTGCTCTGGTCTCTCAAGTACTAGAATTGTAGGCATTCAACAGAGCACTTAAAAGGTAACACTTGATTTCACTCCTTTTTGATATTTAATTTACCATAGTCATGTATAGGGTTTCCTTCAAGACTGTCTTTGAATTAAAACTCCAAGTCAAAAATATTATTGCCAGTAATAATATCAAGTAACTCTGAATGGTATTAAGAAACTTTGCACCAAATGTGGCTTTGTTCTCTTTGTACTTCTTTGTGTTACTGTCATCAATCAAAGAAAACAAGTAAACAAGTAAAAATATCTTTGATTGGGATGGGGAGTTGGTTAAGCGAGTAAAAGTGATGGTTGTGCAAACATGAGAACCCGAGCTTGAATCCCTAGCACCTGAGCCAAGATCCAGGCCTGATGTGCTAAAGAGAAGTCAAACTCCACTCGAAGAAACTAAGGACACCAAGGAAGAAAACTGTGCAGCTCAATATAACAAGCAATACAACTGAGAATGAGGGTTCAGACCTTCAATGCCAGCACCGAGGGGGCAGAGGTGGAGGCAGGCAGACCTCTGTAGCTTTGGAAATAAACTTCTCTTCTTCCTGTGAGTTTGGTGTTCTGTTTGAAACTAGATGGCCTTTTAATAAGGGAAATGGACTTGTCTGTAACTAAACCGTCTAGTTATCAGATGTCTATCTTCTCTGTTACATGAAGCCTGTAATTTTTTGTCTGCTTTGCTTAGTGCCCAACTAACCAAATATGACTTTCCTTAAAAAAATTCAACAGAGTACTCCTACACATTTGGTAAGATTACATGCATGTGTGCATGTATGCATGTATTCATGTGTGTGTGTGTGTGTGTGTGTGTGTGTGTGTGTGTGTGTGTGTGTGTGTGTGTGTTGAGGACCTCCAAATCTTGTCTGTCTTTTCCGTTGCTTTGATATGCCTAGGTTAGGAAACTACTATTATTACAAAAGTACAAATCTTCAAGGCTCACATAGAGCAGGAGAGTTAGACACAGGAGCAGAAAAAAATTAAATGCCCAAAGTACAATGTCATTTTTTAGATCTAGTAGCCCATGTCTAGAATTAATGCTTCTGTGATTATTGTCATCCTTTAATATATGGATCTACAATTTTTAAATGTCAATTTTTGTAATTTTCCCTTTTCTTATTGCCTTATGGAGAAATGGATTTTCAGTGGTTCTTACCCTTCCATTTTATATAATTATTGGGATTTAAATATCAATGAATATAGTTATGAAAATATGTTGGGAAACATCCTTAATCCCATATTTGTATAGAAAATGGCATTAATGGTCAGAAATTTTCTAATGGAAAATAATTGGAAGCCCAGATGATTTTCTGCATGAGTTACTTCTGATAAATATGAAACCCAAAATGGTTCCAAGGTTAAACAATGTCTGTAAGGACTCAAAATTGAAGTTTTATGATGTCACCTAATTTTAGATGAACAGAGACAAACATGGAGAGAACAAATTAAATTCTGATCTCATCTTTGAACATATATACATAACTGAAAATATCTTAGAAATGAGATATTGATGTCAAATGAGATATCTAATAAGAGAAATCTGTCATATATAAGGAATTAAATACTAAATTATTTCAAATAGGCAATAATAAGGTACTTGATACAATTCGACATACATCTAAAATGTTAAAATAACCCATAAGAATAAAGACTATAAGAAGATGGCCTTCATTTGTAAAGATTATGTACAATAAAATCCTCAGAAAACATCTTTTTAAACATTGATTCTTGTAAAAATAATCTTTAGGTATGTGTAACAAAAGTTTCCTTGATAGTCTTGATATTTTATTAAGGTAATAGAATTAATATAATATTTAAAAATTAGAAATGAAGGTTTATAAGGTATCTGTCATTATTTAGAGTTTACATGACTGTGCCTATAGACATGGTTAATGTGGATGAGTTTAAAAATCAATACAGAATGTATGTATAATTCTATATATTTTAGTAATAACATCAACAACAATTCAAAATTTTACTAGACTAATTAATCATGTGTAAAATGAAACTCATACCAGATTCCCTAGTTCAACATAGAGCAAAATTAAAATCTTTGGTGACTGTTACTAACACATATATTCATAAATGAATATGTTAATACTTTAGAGACTCTGTATCATCAAATATTATCTCTATCATGTTGGATATATGTATTAAGTTCAATCTTAATAAAAATGTAACTTTTTTCATGAAAACAGTGATTAGTTTTATTTTTGTATGGAAATTCTAGTTTCAAGACTGTCAAAGTCAACATTGCTGAGATGACTGAGCCCACGTCCAAGGGACTGAGTTCAGTCCTCATAACTACATGGCAAAGAGAGACTACCTACTTTGGAAGTTCTCCTCAGACATCCACATGCACACACATGCCACACATATACATAAACATATAAATGAATCAATTAACAGAGAATATATTGGTCATATCTACAGAAGGTAATAGAATATAAAGGATTTTTCTATAAGAAAATAGGCATCTCTGGTGGAATTCTACTGCTCTGGGGCAGTCCCCACCAGCCTACAGGCATGCGAGATTCCTGCTTCCATGGTGAGTCCCCACCCCTACTACCCACTGGATTTGTCCCACCAAGACCTACTCTACTACTGAACTCCAAGTACCTGAATATCCTCCCAATGGACAGCCCTCCCCCCTCCCCAACCCCAGTAGACTACATAGGCACAGGTGCAAACCATACCAGTTGGAAAAAGAGGTGAATGACTGGCCTCACAGCTGGATTTCCCCAAAGTCCAGACCCTAACTAAACCCCAGGGTACATTCCATGCCCCTCCCCCTTCCATCCCAGCACCAAGAAGGGAGCTGGACCTTGCCCTTACCTCTGGTGGAACTCCACTGCTTTGCTTCAGTCCCCTGCAAGTCCCTCTGAGACACATGCCTCCAGGCTGCACCCCCACCCCCATCCCCACCACCCACTGGACTGGGGGATATCCCACCAACCCTCACTCTTAGACCCAAACTCAAACACCTAAACACACTCCCCATGGCTGGGCCTCTAGCACAACCCCAGCAGAGTATATAGGCATAGGTGCAAACCAACCAGTTGGAAAAACAGCACACTACATGGGCACAAATACAAACCTCAACAGTTAGAAGAACAGGCACAGGGACAAGACATACCAGTTGGAAGAAAAGATGAGTAAATACCAGTATAAGAATACATTTGAAGGGAAAAGAAAAATCGGTAACCCTCTTGAGAGTCAGCCCCTATCTTGAGGTATCTGTTGACTGGTGCCTGAACTCAGAGCTAACCTGAGACTGAACTCAGCTGACTGGAGACTCAACTCATGTGGAAATAGGGCTGGAACAATAAATCTAAATGTATATCCTGGATCCAGTAAAACAGGATATAGGAAATAAAAAATTTATGTCTCTACAGATGCCTTGCATCCTGTCAGCCATTACTAATTTCATGCTTATAGTTCAGCCAGTAACTTCAAAGAACTACCTAACCCCTAGCTCCCTCATCCAATCCCAAGACACTAAGATATGTAACCCACCCATTGCTTGTAAACTTTTTTCCTATATAAACTCCTTGTAATGAGTGCTTTGCTCACTGTAGCTGAGAGTCAGACGAAGTCCCTGCCTGGGAATAAATAAAGAAAATTTTTGTCTTTGTATTGGAAGTCAGCTGTAGATGTAACCAACCGTCTTATTAAATAAGAAACACAGAAACAATGTAAAAGAGAAAGCCGAGAGGTCAGAGCTCAGAGCTAAAATCTCACCCTTCCTCCTGCTGTCCCAGCTTCGCGAAAAGAGACCTACTTCCTCTCGGTTCGTATTTTTAAAGTATGTTGTTCTGCCTTCTTATTGGTTGTAAACCCAAACACATGACTGCCTCGTCACTGTCTGAATGTACAGCCCCCTAGGTCTTAAAGGCATATGTCTCCAATGCTGGCTGTATCCCTGAACACACAGAGATCTTATGGGATTAAAGGCGTGTGCCACCACCGCCCGGCTCTTGCTATGGCTCTAATAGCTCTGACCCTGAACACACAGATATCTATGGGATTAAAGGCGTGTGCCACCACCGCCACACTCTTGCTATGGCTCTAATAGCTCTGACCCCCAGACAACTTTATTTATTAACATACAATCAAATTAATATTTCAGTACAAATCAAAATAATATTTCAATACAATTAGATTACCACCACAGTCAGCTACTAGGTATTCTTGTTGAGGGACTCACAAGGCAGGCATAACACATTCAACAATGAAAAGAGCAATATTTCACCACTAGAACCCAATGAACAACAACAGCAAAACATGGACATTCTAATGTGGCTAAAACACAGAAAATGAATTTAAAAAGAAATCACTAAAAGAAAACAAGAGATGGAAGAGAGAATCTCAAGCACCAAAGATATGATAGAGGAAATAGATTCATAAGTCAAAGAAAATTTTAGATCCAATAAATTCCTAACACAAAACATCTGGGAAATCTGGGACACCATGAAAAGACCAAACCTAAGAATAATAGGGTAGAAGAAGGAGAGGAACCCCAGCTCAAAAGCACAAAAAACATATTCAACAAAATCATAGAAGAAAACTTTCCCAACCTAAAGAAGGACATGCCTACAAAGATACAAAAAGCTTACATAACACCAAATGGACTGGACCCAAAGAAAGTGTCCCCTCACCACATAATAATCAAAACACTAAACATACAGAATAATGAAAGAATTTTAGGAATTACAAAGGAAAAAGACAAAGAAATGTATAAAGGCAGACCTATCAGAATTACACTTGAATTCTCAATGGAGACTCTAAAAGCCAAAATGTCCTGGACAGATGTTTTATAGACACTAAGAGACCATGGATGCCAACCCAGACTGCTATACCCAGGAAAACTTTCAATCAACATAGATGGAGAAAACAAAATATTTCATGACAAAACTAGATTTAAACAATACCTATGCACAAATTCAGCACTACAGAAAGTACTAGAAAGAAAACTCCAACCCAAAGAACTCAGTTACAGCCACGAAAACACAGGCAATAGATAACCTCACAACAGCAAAACCCAAAGAATGGAAAGACACACACTGCCATCACCACTACCAAAACAAACAAACAGAAATAACAGAAATTAACAATCACTGGTCAATAACATCTCTTAATAATAATGGACTCAATTCAACAATAAAAAGACACAGGCTAACAGAATGGATATGAAAACAGGATCCATCCTTCTGCTACATACAAGAAACACACCTTAAATTCAAAGACAGACATTACCTCAGAGTAAAGCATTGGAAAAATATTTTCCAATCAAGTGAACCTAAAAAGCAAGCTGGTGTAACTATCTTAATATCTAACAAAATAAACTTCAAACTAAAATTAAGGAGATGGAAAAGGACATTTCATATTCATCAAAGGAAAAATCCATCAAGATGATGTCTCAATTCTGAACACCTATTTTCCAAATACAAGGGCACCCACATTTGTAAAAGAAACATTTCTAAAGCTTTAATTACACATCAAACCTTACACATTAATAGTGAGAAACTTCAACACCACACTCTAACCACTGGATGGGTCTGCCAGATAGAAACACATAAAGAATTTGAAGAAATCTCATGCAAGCAACAGCAAACCTGAAAGCTCTAGAACAAAAAGAAGCAAACTCACCCAGGAGGAGTAGATGACAGGAAATAATCAAACTCAGGACTGAAATCAATAAAATAGAAACAAAAGGAACACTACAAAGACTCAATGAAACAAAGAGTTGGTTCTTTGAAAAAACCAATATGATAGATAAAACCTTATCCAAAGTAAGCAAAGGGCAGAGAGAGAATATCCAAATTAACAAAATTACAAATGAAAAGGGGGACAAAATAGACACTGAGGAAATATAGGGAATCATTAGGTCATACTTCAAAATTTGAATCTATACTACACAAAATTGGAAAACTTAAAAGAAATGGACAATTTTCTCGATAGGTACCACATACCAAAACCAAATCAAGACCAGATAAAGAATTTAAATAGACCTATTACCTGTAAGAAAATAGAAACAGTCATTAAAAGTCTCCCAACCAAAAAAAAAGCCAAGAGCCAGATGATTTCCAGGCAGAATTTTATCAGAATTTCAGAAAAGAGGTAATATCAATACTCCTCAAATTGTTCCACACAGTAGAAACAGAAGGAATACTGCTAAATTCTTTTTATAAGGCCAGCTACTCTGATACCCAAACCAAAAAAAGATGCAACAAAGAATTACAGACCAATCTCCTTCATAAACATTGATGCAAAATACTCAATAAAATACTGGCAAACTGAATCCAAAAACAGATTAAAAAAAATCATCCATCACGATCAAGTAGGCTTCATTTCAGAGATATCAAAATCTGTCATTGTAATCCACCATATAAACAAACTGAAAGAAAAAAAAATATGACCATCTCATTAGATGCTGAAAAGGCTTTTGACAAAATCCAACACCCCTTCATGGTAAAGGTTCTAGAGAGAACAGCAATATAAGGAACATATCTAAACATAACATAATATAAGGCAATATACAACCAGGCAACAGCCAACATCAAATTAAATGGAGAGAAACTCAAAGCGATTCCATAAAATCAGCGACAAGACAAGGCTGTCCACTCTCTCCATATATATTCAATATAATAGTCAAGCTAGAGCTATAAGATAACAAAAAGAGATCAAGGGGATACAAATTGGAAAGGAAGAAGTCAAACTTTCATTATTTGCAAATTATATGATGGTATACATAAGTGACCCCAAAAATTCTACCAGGGAACTCCTACAGCTGATAAACACCTTCAGTAATGTGGCTGGATAAAAGATTAACTCAAAAAATCAGTAGCCTTCCTATATACAAATGATAAATGGGCTGAGAAAGAAATCAGGGAAATATCACCCTTTACAATATCCACAAATAATATAAAATATCTTGGGGTAACTCTAACCAAACAAGTGAAAGACCTGTATGACAAGAACTTTAAATCTTTGAAGAAAGAAATTCAGGAAAAGATCAGAAAATGGAAAGATCTCCCACGCTCCTGGATAGGTATGATTAACAGTAAAAATGGCAATCTTACCAAAAGAAATCTACAGATTTAATGCAATCTCCATCAAAATCCCAGCACAATTCTTTACAGATCCCAAAAGAACAATACTCAACTTCATATAGATAAACAAAATCCCAAGATAGTTAAAACAACCCTGTACAATAAAGGAACTTCTGGAGGTATCACCATCCCTGACTTCAAGCTCTACTATAGAGATAAACTGGTAAAAAAAAGTTTAGTATTGGCATAAAAACAGACATATCAATCAATGGAATTGAAATGAAGACCCTGACATAAATCCAAATACCTATGAACACCTGATTTTTGACAAAGAAGCCAAAAATGCTCAATGGAAAAAAAGAAAACATCTTCAACAAATGGTGCTGTCATAACTGGATGGTGGCACATAGAAGAATGCAAATAGATCTATATATCTCACCCTGCACAAAATTCAAGTCCAAATGGATTAAAGACCGCAACATAAGCCCAGTTACACTGAAGCTGATAGAAGAGAAAGTGAGAAGTAGCCTTGAATACATTGGCACAGGAGACCAATTCCTAAATATGACACCAGTAGCACAGACACTGAGATCAACAATTAATAAATGGGACTTCCTGAAACTAATAAGCTTCTGTAAGGCAAAGGACACTGTCAGTAAGGCAAAACGACAGCCTACAGAATGGGAAAGATCTTCACCAACCTTACATCTGACAGAGGACTGATACACAAAATATATAAAGAACTCAAGAAGCTAGACATCAAAATATCAAATAATCCCATTAAAAATGGGATACAGATTTAAACAGAGCATTCTCAACAGAAGAATTTCTAATGGCTGAGATACACTTAAAGAAATGTTCAACACCCTTAGCTTTCAAGAAAATGCTAATCAAAAACAACTCTGAGATACTATCTTACATCTGCCAGAATGGTCCAGATAAAAAATGCTAATGACAGCCTATGTTGGAGATGATGTGGAGTAAGGAAGACACTCCTACACTGCTGGTGGAACGCAAGCTTGTACAACCTCTTTGGAAATAAGTATGGTGGTTTCTCAGATAATTGGCAATCAATCTACCTCAAGAACCAGGAATACCACTCTTGGGCATATAACCAAAGGATGTTCAACCATACCACAGGAGCACTTGCTCAACTATGTTCATAGCACCATTATTCATAATAGCCAGAACCTGGAAACAACCTAGATGCCCCTCAACCAAAGAATGGATAAAGAAAACGTGGATGTGGTATATCTACACAATGCGGTATTACTCAATGCAATATATATATGACATAATGAAATTTGAAGGCAAATGGAACTAGAAAAAACCATGCTGAGTGAGGTAAGACCCAGAAAGACAAACAGTATGTGCTCACTCACAAGTGGATAGTACATGTAAAGTAAAGATAACCAGAATATAATCCTAATCCCAGAGAAGCTAGGTAACAAGGAGGACCCTAAAAGGGACACATGGATGGATATCCCTGGGAAGAGGAAATAGATGAAATGTCCTGGGTAAACTGGGAGTAGGGGAAATCTAGAGGAGGGGATGGGAGATGGAAACATGAGGGATCAGGATTGTTGGGTTAGGGGAGGGTTTGAGGGGAGAGTAATAAAAGAGATATCTTGATAGAGGGTGCCACTATGGGGTTAGGGAGAAAGCTGGTGCCAGCAAAACTCCCAGGAAACCACAAAGATGACCCCAGCTAAGACCCCTAGCAATAGTGAAGAGGGTGCCTGAATTGGACTTCTCCTGTAATCAGATGGCTGAATACCCTAATTGTCATCATAGAGCTTTCATCCAGTGACTGATGGAAGCAGAAGCAGAGATCCACAGCCAAGCACTGGGCTGAGCTCTGGGAATCCAGATAAAGACAGGGAAGAAGGATTATATGAGCAAGGGGGCATCAAGATCATGATAGGAAAACCCACAGAGACAGCTGACCTGAACTTGTGGGAGCTCATGGAGTCTGTACAGACAGCTAGGGACTGACCTATGCCCTCTGCATCTGGGTGACAGTTGTGTAGCTTGGTCTTTTGTGGGGCCCCTGGCAGCAGGACCAGGACCTGTCCCTGATGCATCAGCCAGCTCTTTGGAACCTATTCCCTATGGTGGGATACCTTGTTCAGCCTTGATGAAGGGGGAAGGAACTTTGTCCTGCCATAACTTGATGTATCATGCTTTGTTGATTACCAAGGGAGACCTTACCCTATCTGAATGGAGGGGGAAGAGGAGTGGATGAAGAGGATAGAAGGGAGGGGAGGGGAGGGGACAGGAGGAGAGGAGGGAGCGTAACTGTGGTTGGTATGTAAAATAAAATAAAGAAAATGGGCATGCCCATCTTCTATAGTATAGAAGATACAAATGTTTTGGCTTGTGTTTGACATGTAGTTTACTGAAAGAGGAAAGATTCCTGGGAAAAATATCTGTAGACATTGAATATTTTCTATGTGACAGAAATTGTGCTGTAGAGCCACATTTGTTTCAATTTATGATGGTGAAATAATTGATTTCAAGCATAAAAACAACTGAAGTGCAACACTAATTAGTCTTAACATTGAAAACCCAGAGTCAGATATCATATCCAGGGCAAAAGCTGAAAGATCAGAGAAGCAGAGCAGCTAGGTACCAGAGACTTCTTACCTCTACAAAATCTCAGACCGAATAGGGCATCCTGTATCTACGAACCCTCAGACTGAATGGGGGCTCCTGTCTCTAGGAATCCTCAGATTCAATGGGCACTCTTGTTTCTACAAATCCTCAGACAGAATGGGGGCTCCTGTCTCTAGGAATCCTCAGACTGAGTGGAGCGCTGAGATCCTTTCTCCATCCACTTTATATTCCTGCCTTCACCTCCTGATTCAATTTGATCCAAATGCTGGGATCAAAGTCATAAGCCTCTACCACCTGGTCTCTATGGTTAACTAGTGGCTATCTCTGCCCTCTGATCTCCAGGCAAGCTTTATTTGTCAAAACACAAACAAAATATCATATAACAAACAACTACATAGAAAAGAGATACACACAAGGGAAAGTAGCAGCAAGTCTGAGAAGTTTTAAATATAAATTTCATGAGAGGAGCCCAATAAATTGTGATAAGTACTCAATATCATTGACAATTACTAAAATACTGTTTCAAATGGTATATAAGAGATTTGTACTGTTATATGTCCAAAGGAAATAAATAATAGTAGAAATAAAAATACTGACAAATCTAGTTATTTGCAAGAATATGAAACAATAGAATACCTCTACATTATTATCAAAAATATAAATTAGACAGATATTTGGCATTCTTTAGTGAAGAAGGCAGTCACATCATGAACCAACAATTAACAGGCTATTAAGTCAAGATGCATGACTTGTAAAACCTTTGACTGAGATATAGCACAGAGTTCCATTCACACTGCTTGGAAACATTGTAAACTAATAAAAAAATTATATTCAATCATAAGGAAATGAGCTACAATCATTAACATTCTTTGATGAGTAGATTGCCATGGAACAGAAATATCACAAAATAATAAAATGCAGGCCAAATGATTCAATTTATGTATGATTCAAATGAGGAAAAACATGTTGTTTAGGATTCTTCTTATCACAGGAGAACTATTTAAAAATACAAGCCGTTACCACATGGGGCAGGGTGATGATGACTGTTAAGAAGGAGACACAGATAGGAAGAGACAGACAGCATTAGCAGGCAGCTTCCGAGAGTACACTTTTGACCAGTTTTATGGTTGCATGCAAGATTGTAACTACTTCTTTATTCCATACATAGATATTTTATGTTTGTGTGTTCTTTCTTTGTATGCTGCAAATAACCACAAATTATTCAAAATGAAATGAAACCTGTTAAATCAGCCAATTCTTATGGTCAAGTATACAATGGGTATTTATATCATTTCACAAAGGGGAAACAGAACATACCATGCTAAGGAGGGCTCCCTAGAGAATTAGAGCCAATGGCACAAGCTTTTATTAAAAGGGAATTCATCAGATTGGCTTACAGGGCACAGTCAGGGAAGCCCACTGATGGGTATCCTCATATCAGAGAGGCTGAGGACCTGGTAGCCACTCCATCCAGTGATGCGGGCTACCTCAGTCATCTCAGGATGAGGATTTCTGGTCTCCAGCCCTTGTTGAAACAGCTTGGTTCTGATGTCAGAAAAAGGTAGCAGTAACAGCAGCAGCAATTCGGCTGCAGAGCTGATGACAAACAGGTAAGCTGCTAAGTGTTTCCTTTAGACCTTCAATATGGGCTGCCAAGCGACATTGCTCCCACTCTGAGCATCACCGCTCAGACAAACCTCCCAGGAAATACTCCTAAGGATCTTCCTAAAGGAATGTTTCTTAGTTGATTTCAGATCCAGTTAAACTGACAAGGTTAGCCAACATGTGTGGATACAGACAGGTATTATTTGGGGGAAATTAACAAATGACATGACATTTTCTATGGAATACTTTTTATCTCTGCCATTTTCACAGCTGCTCTCGACTCTCGGATTCTCCTTCATCTAGTGTTCCATTTCTCCCAGCACATTTGTCCACGAGTCCTGCTTTGTCCACCTATCTCATTCTTTACCTCAACCCACTGTGGACCAACTAACCTTTTTGTCTCCCTCTCTAAGCTCCCTCTGCCATGTTCTTCCTACTTTCAAGCATGTCCAGTGGTCGTTTGCAGCTGATGTCTTCTCCAGTTTGCCCCGCCCACCGTCAGGACAAATCTCTCTCACCCGCCAGTCCCTCAGCTGCTCAGACCCAACCGAGTAAACACACAGAGACTTACATTGCTTACAAACTGTATGGCGGTGGCAGACTTCTTGTTATCTAGTTCTTCTATCTTAAATTAACCCATTTCTATTAATATATATTTTGCCATGTAGCTTGTGGCTTACCAGTACTTTACATCCTGCTCCTCCTCGTGGTGGCTGGCCGCATCTCCTCCACTCCACCTTCCTGTTCCCCCGATTCTCCTCTCTGCTAGTCCCACCTATACTTCCTGCCTGGCTACTGGCCAATCAGTGCTTTATTTATCAATAAATCGTAGCAACATATATTCACAACATACAGGACATCCCATAGCAGTCCGTGGACTGCTCTGGTATGATGTGCTTACCCTCTTCTATTACTGTTCTCATCTTGTTTTCTTCTCAGATCTAAATAGCCAGAGTGTCTATTAGTCTCCTTCTCTGGCTCTAGTTCTTCCTTGAATTATACTAAAAGTTTCATATGTGGCCCTGGATTGTGTTGTCCAGTGACATCTTCAGCAGTGGCTCCAGTTCTCTTCCCTGTCTTAAACTGTCTTAGTATTTGTACTACAGGATGCCCTTCGCGTGATTACTCCCAGCTTCACCTTCCTCCTCAGATCTAGTAGTTCATCATTGTCTTTTCTAACATGTGTGTTTATTTTTTTTTAATAACTCCTTTTCTGGACTTTATAATTAAAATGGGAAACTCACCAGTGTCACGTCTTTAAATCTCAGCTTTCCTCATTATACTCCCTTTTATTTGGTTAATCTACCTGTGAATTTTCTCAGTTTTACAGGGTTAATTTTCCCCCATTAAATTTGCAGAACATGTATCATTCATGCATATCTGCAAAACAGAGATTTTTACATTCTGTAGTAAATAGAATTTTTTATTTGAGGAAATTTTATATTCAAGATATAATGGAATATCCTACCTCTTATTTTTCTCCAGCAAAACAGATTAAACTGTGAAGACGATAAATGGGGTTGTAATAACCACAGTTCCGGGTAACTATCTTGAATTAACTAAGACTGGCAACCACATGCTGAAGGTACCAACTTCAAACCTCAGTGCTTGCAACAACAAAAGCTTATTGCTGACCATCAGTAATGGACTAGTTTAGGTCTTGATCCATGTTATATTGTCATCGTTCTATGACTAAATTGGTAGGAAAGAGACCTGTAATCTGGAGTACTGACATTCTTGAAATAAAGGAAAAGTAGCAGAGTGGACAAGCTGGTTCTTATAGTAAGACTCCGAGGATGATTTTGTCCTGTTCACTTTTCACTGGACAGAGACATTACACAAGGACTTTAGAGTTCAAGCTAAGAAACAAGAGGATGTAGAATGAAAACGACAGGCACTTGTCAGAAGCAAAGAGTTGTCATTTATGTCTGTGGCATGGCTCTGTAACACATGGTGAATTGGGATTGAGTTGATGCATTATGTTGCCTTAGACCAATCCTCTCATCTACATGACGGACACCAAGCCACTGTGCCAGATTGAGCAGTCGGGGAGAACTCAGGCAATTTTAATACAAAGAACATACCCTGGAGACCCAGTTCTGGAAACGACTTTTTACATTTCTATAGTATAAAATTGGTCACAATATTTTCATGACACATTGTGACTTTGCCTGGGTCTATACATATATTCTGGAAACAATGATCTCTTCTTGGTATTAATGTTCCAAAATACATATCACATTTCTCCATTTGTGTAAACATCTTAAGTAGCACAAAATGGGCTAAAGTCAAAGCTACTTTCCAATAAAGCTGGAAGCTTCTCTCCATTTTAGGAGAAGAAAATGGATTTTTGGAAATGGTAATATCTTTATCTTAGTGTTCATTGATGAAATCAGCCAAACAAAATAGGAAGTCTTATTTCTTAGGGTTTTACAATATCATAATGTAAAGTCCCTTATCAGTTGAGTTTACATTGTGTATCAAGTGTGGAATCCACCATATTCAACTAATCATCATAACTTTTATTGTTAAATATTACATCCTCTAGATTATATTGTTGATTATCAATTTTCTCTGAATTAAAACATTCATTCTTAGAAGCTTCTTCAGACTCAGAAAGTTCACAGAGGAGCCTCCTAAAGACTCAGGAAATAAAGTTGGGCATGGCAGTTCACATCTTTAATTCCAGTATAAACAGGCAGATCTCTGAGTTCGAGGCCACCCTGGTCCCCAGAGCTGGTTCCAGAAGAGCTAGGACAAAACAGAGAAACCCTATCTCAACACCCACCCTCTGCCCCCCCCCCCACACACACAAAGGCTCACAAAACAAAACAAAAGTCTAGGAAGTTCCTGAAGCACTCCAGGTGCACAAGGTTCCTCCTTCCCCACTAATAAATGAGCAGTAAGGACTGCTGAGGAGAAATGACATGATTAAGTTGTCATCCATGCTGCTGTGGGCTTTCAGGGATGCAGCCATGTTTGAATCATCCATGTTCCTTTAAGTGACTCTTCACCTACATTCCTGTAAGTCATCCCAATAAACTTCTAATTCACGGTGTGATATTAACTTTGGTCCATTAATGTTTCCTAATCTGGTGTGCATAATTAATTGTCAGTACACATCTCCCCAGGAAGAATCATACAACTTGTATATTTCCAAAATTGCTTTTGAACACTATCATTTTTATTAAAGGGAAAGATAAATTATTAAAGCATCAATTTAATTAACTTTTTTCTCAAATATTTCAAAATTATATAATATTTGGATAATGAAACTTTCAGTAAAAGGAATAAATGTCCCCAAAAATGACACTAACATGTCCCTAAAATGGGAGTGATTATGGCATTCATTTTTCTCTAAGGTTTCATGAACAATTTCAAAGCTCTGTCACACAATGGCTTGAAATTCTGCTTTTCTCTTTATTAGTTTGCTAATTTCCTCACTGTATAATGTGCATATTGCATTTTATGTTTACTTTCTGACTTTCAGTGTGCTGAAAATCTGCTTCTTGTAGAAGCCACTTTGATTTTTCTTCAAGCCCTTAAAGAGCCCTACAGGTTTTCTTTTTAGTATTTAGTATATCTCAGTATTAATAGTAAAACATGCTTTTTCCCTATAATCCTTTCAAAGTAAAGATGTGATATGATTTGATAGCATTTATCACTACACCTAGACTTTTAATCTAAGAATTGTGACTTTTGTTTACAAATTGCTACATAAGTCTATGATACAAATTATGAACTTCTTAAACTTAAACACTAAAGGGCAACTTATAAGCAATTATGAATGCACTGAAATAAGTTTTCCAATCATGCTGTTTTGTGTTAGTGACATGTGTCCTGCAAGTTAATGCTGTGATGTATCCATTCTTGTTTTCACAGCCAGTTTCCAGAGAATGCTGTATTGTCTATGTAATAATATTGTAAGCAGGCTCATAAATCAACACAAACGCATTCACACTTTATCATAACAGTACTTAGTAGAACATTAATTCCAAAAGCCTCTCTTCTGATTGTCTCTCTGTAAAAGATGAAAATGGCAGAGACTTCAGAAGCCTGTGTCTCTGCCATGCTCATTTACCCAGAAAACAAATTACAAAAGTGACATGAAGGCAGCCTTTCTACACTTAACAAGGAATAAAGGATCCATTGGAAGTAATAAATCTCTGTGATTTTCTAATCCAACTGCCATCGATGTGTGAATTATTCTGAAAGGAAAATAATTTAATAAAAGTTTGCATGCCTCTAAGAAGGAACAAAGAAAGTTGTCAAGAAATGTTGGGCCATTTCTCATAATCATCATTTCCAGGACTCAGGGTGTAAACCTGTACAGAGGTACTTGCTCTCTGCAGAAGCATACTAATGTTAGAGTCCACATTCCCAGATGCTCTCTCTCCTGAGAAAAGCAGTAAATTTCAGAAGTAATTAATAGGGCATCCACTGTTCCTGACCTGCGGAGAATGCTTGACAAAGGACACAGTGTTGATAATAAAGGGAAATGCAAATCCTTCCCTTTACATGAAGGTGTTTCTATTTTTGAATTATCATTAATTGTAAGTGAACTAATAATGCAGTCTTGTTAAATCCTCTTCACATGATTTGTAAATGCATGCCATGTGTTATATATACAGCGAGAAAAATTTAAAATACCTAATGAGTTTAAAGTTTGTTTGGCAAAGATACTAAGAACCTAGCACCAATAATGGTGACATTTAGTTGAAAACATGAAGACTTTCATGTTTGAGAATTTTTTTCTTTTTCTTTTGTGTGTGTGTGTGTGATTACAGATGCAGCAGAAGGCATAGGATATTATGGAATTAGTTTTAGGTAATTATGACCAGCCCAATATGAGTGATGGGAACAGAATTCTGGTCCTCTGAGCGAGCAGCAAGAGTTTCTTTTGAGCCATCTCTTCTGGCTCTGTTGTTTTTATTTTTCCACCACTGTTGAGTAAATTAGAGGATTTCAGGTTCCTTGAAGAAACTAACTTAGGGAAAACTAGCAGAAGCAACACTTGTCTGTAAAATTGTGAAAGTGAATATATATATTACACATATGATTCATATAATACATAACACATTATACCATAAATACATTATTATTATATACTGTATTCTATTATATATCATATTATAATGTATGGTATATTAATATTATAATACATATTATATGTATATTATATACTATATGTCATATATTGTATATAAGAATATATATAAAATCTTCACCAATAATTCTGTTCCTAAAAAGTTTTTAGGGCACTATCTAGTAGGTAAAATTATATTTCGTCCCTTTTAAAGAAATATATCTTCCCATTTTAAAGAAATATGTGCAATCAACATACCCCCTGTTTGACTGTCTTGAGGCAGTGGGACCTGAGAGAATGGAGCCAATTAATAAATGAGGCAGATCTAAAGTCTTATGCAATAAACAACCTTATTTGGATCATCAGATAATTTATACTCTCAGTTTTAAGAAGAGTCAAGTGAGTAAAGTGTACAATCACAAGGACAAGTCACATGTGGGCAAACATGTGTTTCCAAAGAGACATATAAACAAATAACAACAGCCAGTTGTAATACATGCTGTAAAGTAAACTCACTCCTATGTGCTATATCTGGGAGGGGCACAAAAGCACATTCCAAGGACAATTCTTGCAGTTTTGAAGAATCTGAGGTCACAAGACTCTTGTCTTGGTTTCTTACAATCATTCAGATTCTCCTCATGCGTTTCCATTCTTTGACTGTATTCCAACAACCGTCATTCCACTATTCTATGACTCTTGTATCTCATGTTCTGTTCTCTGATTAACCAACAAGTCTATTTAAATATTAAAATATCTTTATACAGCCGGGCGGTGGTGGCGCACGCCTTTAATCCCAGCACTCGGGAGGCAGAGGCAGGCGGATCTTTGTGAGTTCGAGGTCAGCCTGGGCTACCAAGTGAGTTCCAGGAAAGGCGCAAAGCTACACAGAGAAACCCTGTCTCGAAAAAACAAAAACCAAAAAAAAAAAAAAAATCTTTATATATAGGATGAAATGGTATAGATACATGTACATGGTTTATCCTGTCAAGGTTGCTCTACAAGGCATCTTAGATGCACAATTGTATACATTGTTGCCATTTTAAAAGTCTGAGATACCCTTTACTTATTTTGTATGTAACAGTCTAATTACATTGATATTTATCTTTTTTCCTGATTTCTGTGGGATTTTATAAATGTGCTTTTATGATTTCTAAATCTGATTTCCAATATTTATACCATTTTCTGAAATCACTTTGTAATCACCTCATACCACTGTCACCAATACATGTTGTTATAAATGCCCGATCTCGTGGGTTTTGTTGAGCTTTCTTGGGTAGGAAAAACTTATCTTTACTTTAATGGGTGAGGGTTCAATAGGCTCCTTCTGGGACTTTACTCTAACAGTTTATCAGAAATAGTGTCACAGCACTGAGGGGAAAGGCTTCTCCAATGCAAGCCTTATGGCTCTTCCCTGGGGGAAAGTTTCTCCAATGTAAGTGTTAGAGCTTGGATGACAGGAAAGGTATCCTGGCAGTTTGGAGCCAAAGAATGCCACAAAGTCACACCACAAATGAACTTCACACAAAAGATTTATTGGGATGAGAAAGACCCAGGAGGGTGGCTGCCTCTGCTTAGGCTAGAAGCAGCAGAGAACTGAGCAGAATACAGGGTTGCTATCGAGGTTTGGGGGTTCAGAGTTTTCCAAGGTGGGGATTAGTGGGTTTCCAAGTCCTGTCCTTGGGCTTTGTACTCTTTAGGGTGGAACTTGGCCTTCTGTATCAGGAGGGGCTGCATCTGGAGGGTTATGGCTGTTAAAGTGTTCTGTAGGCAGAGCCTGGCAGTTGGGGGACCTCAGGGAAAGGGCCTGGCCACTTGCATGCTTTCCTCCAGGGGCTTACAAATGGAAGCTCCTTTTCTTGTATTTTGAGCCTTTATAGTGAAATTTCAACACATATGCACATTATAAAATATAAGATAGTTCTATGAAATCTTTAATAATTAAGATAAAATGAAATTCCTAGTCATATATGCTTTCTCTCTAGGTCTGAATCTACTTTCACGTGCAAAGGTTTTTTTCTTCTATTTTTTCCTCAAAGTTTTAAATCTATGTTCTTGATTCTTAAATATTGCACAATAAAGGTAGCATTTGCCCTAATATCTCCCTCCTAAGAGATGAATCATCTCTCTATAATCCTTCAGTCTCTACACTTTGTTTGGCAACATTTTGTCCTATATTTTCCATCTTGGATCTTGGAACAGTTTAATTACTCTCTCATTATAATATCTATGGTAATTATGGACATCACTTACCTCAATTTTAGTGTTCACTTTCTATTTCATTTTATAAATTCGCCATGTCTTATATGATTTTATTGTCTTACAGACTAAGAAAATGAAATGTGTGAAGTCAAGAAACTTGTACACCATGTTACACTTGGGTGGGATATGACTGAGGATGGAGGTTGATGAGCTGAGAATCTGAGTGAGATATGCCTGAAGACGGTGGAGGTTAATGAACTGAGAACCCGTATAGTGTCAGAGCCAGGTTGTGAAGGGCCTTAAATGTCGGTCTGAGGACCAGATAATTTAACAGTGCAAAAAGAAATAACTTCACTGTAAAGGCATAGAAGGATTCTAAGGAGCTATAACTGTGTTGGGAGAGGTAGCAGGGAGAGGTAGGAAAAAATAGAATTACAAAAATCAAGGGCAGAGGCTGGAGAGAATTGAATAATAACAGCTTTGTAGATGGAGGAAAAACAGGTTTGATACAATGTGTGAATTACATTGGTAGATTAGTGGGACTTGCTTTTGTTTCTGTGTTTTAATACATGTTCTCACTACGAGACTCAGGCTGACCCAGAACTTGCTATGTAACTAATGCTGGCCTCAGTGTCTCTATCCATCTCTACCTCAGCCTCTCAGTCTTTTAAATAAAAGCACATGCCATCGAGGCAGAACAGAAGTTGTTAATTGATCAAATGTATGAGGTAAGGGAGAGAAATCAACGACTGTTTTAAAACAGGACTCGGTAAACTTGTTATTTATTCCCCTGAAAGTGCATATTTTGCCGAAGGCTGGATGAAATAATGGGATGAACTGTAGTGACTTTACATAAGATAGACACACAAAGAAGAGCGTATGTTCACAGGAGGATGGACTTAATATTTATCCTTGGGATGGTAGAATAATTTGCATTCATTGCTCCAATTGCTGTTGATGACATGGATGAGTCTTGATTGACATTCTATATCTTGCAAAGTTAAACAGTTATAGTAACACTACAAATTTTCCTTATTTTAAGTAAGTAAAAATGAAATAGTATTGGTTACATAATTGCAAAATTGTTCAAATATCCCATTGAATATACAGTAGTAGAGAGGCAGAACATGGGGCATTTCTCAGTGATTTTGATCTTCAGAAAAGAATGTCTCACAGGAAAAAATATTAGCCAGCCCTGCATGGAATAAAATCTACTCATAACACTCCCTTACCTCAGAATATAATTAAATGTTGGACCACAGAGTGATAAGCTACAGGTGGTGGAGAATTTGGTAGACAGTAATTCTGTGTCTTGTGGATAATACAATGTAATGGGGATTTCAACATGATGGGAGAAATTAAACCTAAGAATCTCTTAGCAAGATTTTAAAAAGGGAAGTAAATAAAACAAATATCCTCCAAAAGAGGTGAATGTGACCCCTGATAGCTGATGTTGGTTGTTGACTTGACTGGATCTAGAATCGACTAAAGCACAAATCTCTGAGCATCCCTGTAAGAGATTTTCTTTATCCCATTATGTGAAGCAGATAGACCCAGATCAAAGGATGTGTTAAAAAAATAGAGGGCATGAATTTGAGAAAGGAATTGACAGGGGTGGTACCTGGGCAGGGTTTTAGGGAGGGAAAGGAAGGAGAGAAATGATGTAATTACACTTTATTTTCAAAATATTAAAATTAGAATAATTTTAAAGGCTATGGAAGAAGAAAATATCTCCTTTCTTCTGGCTCGTCTTCACTCTCGCTGGCATTGTTTATCTGTCCTGTTGTGGTCCATTCCTGCACTGATCTTAGAAGCAACTTCTTCAGACTTCCAATGTAGGCAAAGACCAGTTGCTCTCCAGGAGTCCTGCAGGCCTCTGGAGCCGGTCCTATACTTACTAGATTTCCATCCTCTGCCGTGTCTCTTAGTCACTGTTGGACTACTCATGCAGAGATCTGTAAACAAATTTGATGAATTCCCCTTTAACATAGACTGATTTGATCAGATCTGTTCCTTTAAAGAACAGTGACTAATATATATCCCTCAGGTGACTTTTGAATCTCCGAGTAATATTTCCTTAATTAATAAGTAAGTTTGACTTAGATTTGCTGATGTGTGTTTCATGCTTTTTAAAAAAAAAAATTTACTAAGATTTCTCAAAAGAAAAAAATGTAGATTACATTATAAGTCTGATTTGTAGCCAATTCTTTATTTCAGTAACTTCTTTCTTAACAACTTATTTTTACTCATTTTTATTCCTTTTCTAGAAATATGAGACAGGGACACTTTTTGAGTTGCTACAGCAGTTCAGCCACCACCGTTTTTATTTCTCAGCTCCAAATAGTAAATGACAGTTTTATGTTAAAAGTGATCAAATGTCTGCTTTCTTCTTGGGGCCTTTTGTTTTTCTTCATTCAATATGTCAGACTGGGAACAAGCCACTGCACAGAACCAGCCCCATGGTTCATCTTGTCACACTATCACCTGTTATTCTATTTGTAGCTCCTGGGAGCAGAGAAAGATAAATCATGCTAAAAATTCACAGCTTATAGATAGGAACCACTTGATGGTATTGCATCTCTTAATTGAAATCCCCCAGCCATTTGTTACACAAGAAGCTGTGGTTTGCCCAACCTTATCCTTCCGTTGATTGGTCTTTTGCTATAAATAAGCTCTAACTGCCTTGCTGTTAAAATGTTCTGGAATTCTCTCTCTCTCTCTCTCTCTCTCTCTCTCTCTCTCTCTCTCTCTCTCTCTCTCTCTCTCTGTGTGTGTGTGTGTGTGTGTGTGTGTGTAAAGCTCTATAGTAGATCTGTATTATACCATATATAATTCCAACTTTTAAAATATATGTATACCAAACATCTTTTCATTTTGGCCAAATGTGCATAAACACTCATTTACAGCACTTTCACTTTATGAAAGCAATAGAGGATACCTTGGAGCATATAAAAATGAGCTTGACAGCTCTATAAAAAAATTCACATAAGACTTTGTACATGTAATGTCTGACTACAAGTTCTCAGTCAACGAGTCTTTAAAAAACTCATCCTGAGTGAGGCAAACCAAACTCACAAAGCTAAACATGATATGTACTCACTTAGAAGTGGATATTAGCTGTTAAATAAAGGATAATCATGCTTCAGTCCACAGACCCACAGAGGCTAAGTAACAAGGAGGGCTCAAAAGGGAAAGGAAGCATGGGTCTCCCTGGGAAAGGGAAACAGAATAGATTTTGCTAGTGAACTGGGAGTGAGTGGGGATGGGAACAGGAGGGATCAAGCAGGGAGGGCGAGTTATGGTGGAGGAAGAGAGTACTAGGAGAGGAAACTAGAATTGGGGGTCATTTCGGGGGCCATGTGGAAACCTAGTGGCAATGGAAACGGCCTGATCTCAAAGGTGACCCTAGCAAAGACTCCTAGTAATGGGAGATAGGGAGCCTGAACTGGCCACCTTTTATAATTAGGCAAGGCTTTCAGTGGTGGGACTGGGACACCAACCCAATCACATAACCTTTGACTTACAATTTATCTTTCCTGTAAAATATGCTGGGGTAATGGTGGCACAGAGCTTGTGGGAGTGGCCAACCAATGACTGGTCCAATTTGAGTCCTGGACCGCTAGAGGGAGCCCATGCCTGGTGATGCCCAGATGTCCAGGAACAGGAGGCTGCATAGCTCAGAAACCTAGGAGAAAACCAAACACGACTGGCAAACAAAACAAAACAAACAAAAATAACCTAAAAATATCAATTGAATGATTCCTAATGATATTCTGCTCTATTCACAGATTGTGATGCCTAGCCCAATTGTCATCCAGAAACTGATAGCAGATGCAGAAACCCACAGCCAAACATTAGGCAGAGCTGGGGAGACCCCACAGAAGGATTGTAGGAGCAGAGGGGTCAAGGGCACCCAGAGAAAACAGCCCAGAGAATCAACTAAGCGGGGATCACCGGGGCTCATAGAGACTGAAGCAGCAATCACGGCACCTGGACAGGTCTGAGCTGGGTCCTCTGTGTACATGTTAAGGCTATGTAGTTTGCTGGTCTTGTGAGATTCCTAATGGGAGTAGAGGTATCCGACTCTTTCTCCTACTCTTGGGATCATTTTTCCTCCTTCTTTGTTGCCTCATCCAGCATTGATATGAGAGTGGGTACCTAGTCTTATTGTAACTTTTTTATGCCCCGTTCAGTTCATAACTCTGGGATGCCTGCTCTTTTCTGAAGGGAAACAGAAGGGAGGTGGATCTAGGAGAAGGAGAGGTGGGGGGGGGATGGGAGGAGAGGAGGGAGGGAAAACTGTGGTCAGGATGTAATGTATGAGAGAAGATTTTTTTAAAAATCCACAGATAAATGTTATAATTTAACAGAAGACTTTAAAATATTGAATTAATATTCATTCAGTATGGGATATATTGTCTTTCATCTTCTCTGTATATAAAATAAAATCTCAAAAATACAGAGCTCAATAGATAGCTGGGAAAATCTTACAGTGTATAGAGAAATGTTAATTTGTTTTTATATATCCTATTGAAAATATCCATGAATTTTAAGTCAGGAAATTAATTGCATTTTCTGTGTTCTATTTTTCAATTAAAGACCTATTTGTCATAATGGGTCAAAATAGCAATATATGATATATACATTTGACATATATATATGATGTATATATCACATATATACATGTGATATATATATCATAGTCAGAGAGCTTTATTCTTTAAGACAATATTTATGTTTATTTGTGTGTATATGAGAGAAGTATGTGGGAGAAAGGCCACCATAGCACACATATGGAGGTCATAGACAACCTGAGTACACTCTCCTTCTACCAAGAGGGACTGAATTCTGGTCACAATGCTTGGTGGAAAGAGCTTTTACCCACTGAGACAATTTGCCGATCCAGATATTCTAAAACTATATTACAAAAAAATTTCATTAGAAAGATGGAATGAGTAAATAAATGTGTATTTTATCATTGCACAAACATTAAATATATGTGTGTTTCTATACATGAGACTTTGAATATGAAAATTAGTTAAAGCTACATGGAAATGTGTATGAGAAGTGAATAAGATGTTCAGTTTTTTCCCCATAAGAGACTCTAATTAGGACTGGGATGATATGGAAGCAGGAGCTAGGATATCTATATTAGTAAAACAATTGTATCTGGAGTTTTAGATAGAGATCATTTAGGGAGGTCACACATCCCCAGTATTGTGCTCATTGGTTTTTTATATGTCTGATTGGCTCAGCTGCACTCTCTGTAATTACCCAATCCCCACTACTTAGCGGCTGCTGTGAAGTATTTTGGAGATGGCACTAATGTCTACCCACAGTTGACTTTTAATAGGATAGACTGTAGAACACCATCAGGGTGGGCCTGAATAAACCACTTGGGACATCTTATAACTCTAATAGAAGTGTCTCTGAATGGAAGTTTCTTGAGGACAATGGCTTTGAACCATGCTCAAAAGTTACAGCTTCTTTATTTAATAGATTAACTACAAATGCATCCTTGAAAAACAGCACCACAGTTGTCTGAATAAGTACCATAAAATCTGTGCATTAAATATAAACTAGCATCTTTCTATTTCCAAATGAACTGAAGGGTGCAGGGGATTTAGAACCTGAATCCCTAACTAAGGTCCACACTCCACCACACATGAGCTAATTTTAAACAAGCTAACTAAAGTACCCAATCTTCTTTCCTCACTTGTTAAATTCTAACAGAAGAGTATCTGACTGCTAGGGATGTTGTGAAAATTAATTGAGACAATTCATATCCAAAACATCATAATGAACTACTTAGCATGAAGTAGGGTGTTTTTTATTTTATTCAAATATTATCACTTAGAATTAGAGCTACAGAAAGAGTTGGTGGATGGCTTGAAGTTCAAGAGAGAGAGCTACATATGGTTAAATATAGGGATTCTTGCTGTATAACATAAATCAAGCCCATATTTTAAGGACCAATTGGACAACACAAAGCTGACAAACAGCACTGGAAAGAAGTAGACCATTGACAGTATATTCATGTTCTCAGAGATCTGACCTTCAGTCACCATGGATGACAATCATTTGGTATTTTAGTTGAACCTATAGCGACAAGATGATCAAAACGATTAAAATGAACAATAGAAAATAATGTGAGGGGCAAGAATGCTACAATTTTTTTGGCAGATACAGAAAATAGTGGCAGAACCTGTTTACATTCAGGCTTGTATCATCCATGCACTCAAGCAACTCACACCTGCTGCTCTTTGTACCTGTATTTCAGAGCTTTGTTTTGGAAATAGAGAAGGGCACCCTCTGTCTGTGCTCTCCAGACTAGAGACGGATTGGCATCTACGATCCTGGTTCAGCAGTATTACTTAATGACTCTCTGCATTACTGTATTATTCTCCAGTCTCCTTCCCTTAGTTAGGGATATTTCTGAATGTACTGTAAAATGCCTCCTAGCTTTTGATCAAGATGCAAAACTTCAGTCACCCATCACAGAACGCTCGAAAGAACACAGCTTGTTGAATGGGTTGCCTTCTATGTTAAATGTCTCTTTCTGCTGCTGCTGCCTCTTACCTGCTGCAAGCAAGGTATTTGTTTTTGACTACACTTATACCAAGGTCAGTTTCTCTGGGAATAGACGATAATATTGGTACTGAAATTTTGCTGACTTGAAAGGTCAACAGATTATTTTGCTCTGAATTCAGGGTGATTCAGAAGATATCTATTAGAATTGACATAGGTCTAGGCCATTTCATTAATATGCAATGATGACATTATTAGTCACATTATATGACTAATGAAGCTAAAATTGTTGGTTTTGGTACTTTTGTGCTGCTTGGGGTATGGGGGCTAGCTTCCATTCATATACTCTTAAGCCCTTTTGCCCTGTGGTAGTTGCTCTGTGTGTCAAAATTCCACTTTCACTGGGGTGAGGGAAGTCTCACTTTCACCTAAGAGAGAATACCAGATTTCACACAGCATAGGAGGCAATCTGAGGATGGGAGAAATGGAAAACCCATCATCTAACACATGAAGAAACTGAAGCACTCACTACTATGATTGATAAACTGTCACCTTGGAAATTGAGGAGAAGGTAATTGCTCCCATTATTTTTCATGATAGGAACTAAATTTAAATAGGTCAAATTTAACAAATTTTGAGTTCCCAGTTTTAAAAAAAGGTAAAATATTCTATATGAAATATTTTTCTTGAAATGCATTAGACTTTAATGACTGCACACTGGCTGATAGAAAGCATTTACATTTACCTAAGAAAAATGTTTTTTAATGACTTCATTTATTCTTTTTTTACAACCCTGTGAAATTATCACGTAAAAAAATCTCAAAGAGATACTCCCGGGTGTGATGTTGAAAGGCAATTTCAACACCTATTACAGAACTTCACAAGGCAATAGAACCTGTTGTGTCTCACTGCTTAATCACATAATGGCATTTAGAAATTATTCATACTGCCTGGCAAAAAGAATGTTTTACCGTAATGTTATTATGGCAGAATGTATTTTTATTGTAATTTTTATGACATAAATAAACATATTAAGGCATTTGGTAACATCTTAAGTGTGTAGTAATAGTAGAATCTCCAAGAAGCAAGAGTGTTATGGGCAAAGAGTATATCTAATAAGAATAACGTTTTCTTATAGGGTAAGTCTATTTTAGAATACGGACACTTTAAGTTCTTAACAAACCCTGACACCAAAGAGTTATAACTGAAGCAAAGCTGATGGTCATATTATTGTTTGTTTCTTTACAGAAAAATAAAGTGATCCCACATTTTGGTATCTCAGATATAAATAGCAATTATTTATCATAGCTTATCACAGAAGCAGTAAATGATAGATATTTCAGGAAAACGGCCTCTATTCAGAAGTTATATACATCTTATACCATTCATTACCATAAAATGAATTCATAAACATATTCCTAAAATGTGTAAACAAAAACTGAAAGCATGATATACAGCAATGTACAATGTTTCATTCCTTCATTCAGATCAATCATAAGGATTTGGAGAACTCTATATATACTTCAAGCATGTTCTGAATTCCTTGCCAAACATTTGTGTTTTAACTGTAGAAACACATTAATCATGGAGGTTAAAACCCCAAAGAATTCTCTCATTCACCGGTTACTCTTCATGGAACTCTACATTTTGTATAGTTTTCATTGTCACTGTTGAGTCCTTCCAATGCCAAGGAATACTCCAGAAAGTCCAACTAGCAAAGTTAAGTTGATAAAATGGAAATGTACACTTTTATTCAAGAAAAAGAGAGAAGTTTTATGAAGCAGAACTCTTACCCAGATGTGGTGATGATATGTGCAATATCATCATTTGGGAGAATGAGGCAGGAGAACCGTCGTAAGATGAAGACCTACCTAAGTTTACAGAGTGATTGTGAGGCCAACCTAAGCTACGGGGGAATAACACTAAAACATGGAGACCAGTAAAATCAAATCCAATCAAAGAAAAATATCAGAAAAGCCAGCGAGCACACAAACAAAAAGTCAGAACTCAACAAATTGTCAGAGTAGTGTTCCGGCTGAATCAGAACCAGTGGAACTCTCATTCTTCGTATTTGAATCTTACAGAATTGCTTTCTCACCACTGACTAATTCTATAACTCTCCTTAGTTAAGATCAGCTTTTTGTGCTTTATATTTTTTTCTTGTAAAATTTGACAGTTAACACTTCTATTTCTACCATTTTAAAATTCCTCCTACTTCAGATTTAGTACAGTTCCATTTTAGGGAAATGTCAAAATTTAAACTGAAGGAGACTTATAACCTGAGTTCATCAGTCATCAGTCATGACTCCTGTAGTGCTGAAGTTCACAATGTAGTATGTTTGCATTAGAGAACGGTTATTTCCTATGTATCACTCAGTTCAACATGCATAAACCATTAACCTGCATGTCCATGCCTAGAGAAATGTCAACCAGAACCACATACAGTTATGCAAGCAAATGGACTTATTATGTGTCTTAGCTCAGGTCTTATGTTGAAAGTCTGTTACTCTGAAAGAAGCAAACCTTAAATGGCAAGACTCAAACCAAACATAGACTCATGAAGCATTGGAAGGTTTTGATTTTCACCCCAACTATTTCTTCATGGTCAGTCTTGAAGAATTTTCTGCATAACATCTTCAACTCAACAGGGAGGGATATGGTGGTAAACTACAAGAATCTTCCTCCAAGAATGTTCATGGAACTGAAAAGCATGAGGAATTTCTTTCATCCTCTCCGCCTTTGTATTACTCATGTTCTGAACTTGTCAAGATTAAATTCCACTTTGTTCTTATGGTTTGTTTTCTGGGTTTTGTATTGCTTACTCAGGCTGCCCGGCTTCAAGTCCTAGGATATGTTTCTTTTAACATGTAGTAGTTAGAGAAACCCTCCCATTTCAATGTCAGTCACCTTTGAGTCCCATAACAGTAATATTTTTCAGGATATATTCAGGTGGATGGCTTAAAATATCTGATTGGGCTATTATACTTTATGTTCAGAGATTACTTATTGCTTTGCTCTGTAAAATAACATTAAATTGGAAGAAAGTCCATTATACCATAGGAAATAGAAGACATACACATTGCCATTTAAATAAAGAAATGATTTAAAACATTAGTGCTTATTATGAAATGGATCAGTTATAGAAATTGTACTAAATATGAAGGTATGTACATAGATTATATAAGTTTTTATAAAAATAAAATTAAGCAAATTAATGTGTAATTTTAGAAGTCAATATGATGATTATATTTAAAAAGCTGTGCTGGGGAGAGTTGTGGGAAATGAAGCTTAATAATACATTAACCTATTTGTAAATGTAGGCAACTGGATAGTTAATATACCTCTAGATGTAATATTGTATATACAGTTGTGATAATAATAATGACTATTTTCATATGAATGCTGTTTTGGGGTTTCTCTTGCTGTGACTGACACAAACAGAGGTAAGTGTGACATCACCTGGGGATGATCTTATGAAACTTCACCCTGCATTGTAGTCTGTCATTGGCTGAGTGCCCCTTTGTATCATATGGCTGTAAAAGTAACACATACACAAATAATACTTTAAAAACCAAAGCTGAAAACCAAAGCATTGAGAGAACATGCACATTCATAGTTATGTATTATATGACATAGTACATTATCTTTACTAATTTTTTTTACTTTTTTTTCATTTTTTAAATTTATTTATTAAATTTAATTTTACATATCAGCCACGGATTCTCTTGTTCTCTCCCCTCCCACCCCCCACCCCCGCCTTCCCCCCAGCCCACCCCCTAATCCCACCTCCTCCAGGTCAAAGACTCCCCCGAGGACTGAGTTCAACCTGGCAGATTCAGTCCAGGCAGATCCAGTCCCCTCCTCCAAGGCTGAGCCAAGTGTCCCTGTATAAGCCCCAGGTTCCAAACTGCCAGTTCATGTACTGAGGACAGGACCCGGTCCCACTGTCTGGATGCCTCCCAAGCAGATCACGCCAATCAACTGTCTTATTTATCCGGAGGGCCTGATCCAGTTGGGGGCTCCTCAGGTCCCACTGCCTGGATGCCTCCCAAACAGATCAAGCTAATCAACTGTCTCACTTATCCAGAGGGCCTGATCCAGTTGGGGGCTCCTCAGCCATTGGTTCATAGTTCATGTGTTTCCATTCGTTTGGCTATTTGTCCCTGTGCTTTTTCCAACCTTGGTCTCAACAATTCTCGCTCATACAAACCCTCCTCTTTCTCACCAATTGGACTCCTGGAGCTCCACCTGGGGTCTGACCGGGGATCTCTGCATGCGGTTCCCTCAGGGACTGTTGATATGGTTCAGTGGATGAGGGCCCTTTTTGACAAAGCTGACAACCTGACATTAGGTCTCTGAAAACCACGCAGTAGAAAGAGAACAGGCTTCTACAAATTGTTCAAGGCCCCCCAGAGGTGCACAATAGTGTGTCTGTGCTCCTCTCTTCCCCCCAAAAATAAGTGTGAAAATCATTACGAATTTAGGATTCCAAGAATTGATTTTTTTGCATTTGTCATTATTAAAGCAATACTGTTTCATTTTTTCTATATATTTTGTGTTGTCTAACTCTTCAGGTTCTGTTTTTAATGTATTCCTTCCTTCCTTGAATACATGTATTCAGTTTTTCTTGGCTTTTTATGCCCTTTGGGTTTAAACAATTATCAAATAATATAAGTATTTAATGATGTTACCATTTCTCTAATAGTTGCTAGAGTTCTAGCCCACTGCTTCATATATTTTAACACACTGCTCTCTTCCCCCTTCTCTCTTCTTTCTCCTCTCCTTTTTTTTGCCCCCTTCCTGCCTTCTTTCCTACCCACCTGCTTACCCAGCTGCCTTGTTCTCTATCACCACCTGTCTTTCTTTTTTCTTGGTGGATCAGGAGCTCCATATGTACCTTGAACTGAGTGCTAGACCTGAACCAACTGACCAGCATGTTTACAGATGTTAGCATCATAATTTCAGGTTTGAAGTTTTCCAAAAGTTCAGTGCTTAAATACACACACACACACACACACACACACACATATATATGTGTGTGTGTGTGTGTGTGTGTGTGTGTGTGTGTGTGTGTGTGTGTGTTTTCTCTGTGATCTGAGAAGATTCAGTCCTTTGGAAAAAATCATTACTTTACAGTGGCATGACCCTGTATAAAGAAATAACTTTATTAAAATTATTATGTAAATGTTTTGAGATTTTTCATTCATCTTCAGATTCAATGGATTTTCATGAATTCAATATATTTTATTATTGTATATGGTCTGGTTCATGTGTTATAGTTTAAATGTATAATGATAGTATCTCTCTCATATGCTTTATTGCTTAGTTAATAGGTAAACAAAAAATTTAATTTCTTTAAATGGTTGGTTGATATATTTTTAACTTATATATGTGTATATGTATGTATACTACATATATGAATAGAGACACATGTATGAATAGATGGATAAACACATCTTATGAAGCACTTTAGTTAATGAGTATTAATCCAGTATATGAATAGATACCAAGACTATTTAATTCATTGGGATGATAGATACTTGGGGACTTTTTAAATGTTTGAGCTATTACTACACAGTGCTTATACATATTACATGGCATTTCAGCATCTTATATTTCTTTGAACCAAATATCTAGGTGCTCAAACCTGCTTAATACATTTACATTACACTTATTTCTCCCACAAAACAGTGCTCTACAAAGGAGCTATGCCCCTTCATGCTTTTACTGGACATGTACACATGGGATCTCCCTGGTTCTATGCACTTTTCAACAATTTGACTTGATATTATCAATCATCTTGTTTTATTCGCACAAAGTGCACAGAGTTTTTAATTTCCTCTTTCCAGATTATAGTCTTTTGAAATGCTTACTAGTCATTTACATATTAAACATACATCTTAGTTCTCTGGCCATGGTTACTGGATTATTTGTGGTATTATTGCCCATTGATAAGATTTCTTAATAAATCTTGGGCCTGGGTGTATTTTGGTACATGTCTACCATAAGAAAAGGCCCAGTTTCAATCCCTAGCATCACAATCAAAGAAGACACTACATAAAAATCCTCTCACTATTGTATTTCACAAATATTTCTCTCAGTGGTTGTTTTGTTGTTTTATTTTGTTAATGGTGATGAGTTTGCTGAGCATCATTGAAAACTGTTAATGAATTCAATTTATATTCTTATTTTATAAATGATTTTTATATTTCAATATATAAAATGTGCCTACTCTAAAGAATGAAAGGTATTGTCTATGTCTTCTTCTAGATGTTTTTCTTTTCAAATTTCACTGTAAATGGATCTAGACCACTCATCTTTACTGAATGAGATATGCATGCCTAGAGGTATATGGATTGAGTCTATTTATTGTGTTTTATATTTATGGAGCTTCTCAGATGCACTTGATGAAAATATTTGTTTGTGAATGAGTGTGTTGGGTGTATTTATGTATGTGTGGTGTATGACAACATGTGTATATTATGCTTGGGTCCTGTCACACACAAAGAGAGGCCAGAGAAAGACAACAGGTGTTTTCCTCCATGGCTTTTCACCTTATTTTTCTAGGGTTTCTCACTGATCCTTCAGCCCATGGTTTCCTCTGGCTGCCTGTCCAGCAATTTCCTATGATCTACCTGTCTCTAGCTACAACACGAGGGTTATAATCACTGATGGCTGTAACCGTGTGGGCATTAAGGATTGAACTCAGTTCCTTCTTGCTTTCACAAACACTTTTGCCCACGGAGTCCTCTCTAAACTTAAATCTCTGTTTGCCATTGGAATATCTTGGCAGTGATGCCCCGTAAGTGTTTTTCTATCTCCAGTTTCTATTTTGTTCTGCTGGCTTATTCACCTGACTTTTCAGAATGATGTCACCATGTGAAATAGCAGTCTCACTGTCTTCCTCCAGAAAGTCCTATAGTAGGTTTTAAGATAAGGATATTAATACTCCAATTGCATTTTTAACATTTCTGACATTTTCATAAAGCATTTAGACTCAATTTGATATCTAAATATCAAAAACACTAAAATGTGGTACATGTACTCAATACAACCTTCTTAATTTCTCTCAGTAATCATTTTACTTTCATTATAGTAGTCACATGATTATTTTGCCAAATATGTATTTAAGAATTTCATTTTTTATTTAATTTTTATGTTTTAATGAATTAATTTTACATCCAGGCTGCAGTTTTCCCTCCTCCCTCTCCCCCAGTTCCCTCCCCCTAAGTCCCTCTGCCCCCACCAACCCACTCCTCTTTGTTTTCTGTTTAGAAAGAGGCAGGCATCCCATGGGTATCAATAAAGCATTGCATATAAATTTGCTATTAGAATAATCATCTCCCCTTGTATTTAGGTTTGGCAATACAATTCAGTATGAGGAACATATTCCCAAGAGCCAACCAAGCATTAGGGGTAGCCAATGCTCCCATTGTTACTAGTCCCACAAGTAGACCAAGCTACACAACTATTAGATGTATGTGGAGTGTCTAGGTCTGTCCCATGCAGACTCCCTGGTTGTTGGTTCAGACTCTGTGAGTTTTCATGAGCCAGGTTAGTTGTTTCTGTGGGTTTTATTGCAATTATAAACATTTCTAAAAAATTTGATTTAGACATGCATAAATGTAGCAAAGTGTATGCATTTGAAATTGATAATTCAATTAGTTTTCAAATCATATATCCACATAAATATATTCTATTCATAATACAATCCTTTTCCATTCTATTCAAAACATCTAAATGATCTTTTTGAAGTCAGTTCCCACACCTATATCAGGTGAACTGGAATGTGACTTCTATGATTGTGGATTACTTTTAATTGGTCTAGGATCTGATAATATAAACATTCTTTTAATATGTATATACATGTATATATTTTATGTATTCATAATGCCAGTATTTTAAAATTTTAATATGAAAGGTTAAGTCATATTCAAAATGACATAGAGTAAATAAATAAGCCTAATGGGCTATTTTTACAAAGGATAAATAAATGTATATCTGAAATTAGCCTTCTCTTTGAATGCTATTTGTCCAATTTGCTTTTATCTTTAAAAAGCATATAATTCTACTGAGTATAGAAATGGTGTGCCTTTCCTTGCCCAAATCTTCAAGTCTGAAAATTTTTCCCTTTAAAGAAAAGTTTCTTTTATTTTTAATGACTGAAGAGTTCATTTAGACATGAGTTCATAGTGTTCATTTAAAACGATAAGGAATTTGAGACAGGATATATAGTCGTCCATTAGTTCAGCCTCATTTTTTAGAGAAGCATGGAATGGGAACATAAAGTGAATAATGACTATTCAAGAAAGAGTCTAGGAAGGATATGGGCAGTAAGTTTCCATTTTAATGATGGTTTGCATTTCCTGTACCCTCGACTTTGTTTTTTTAATTATTTCTTTTAGTTTTTGAGATTATAATCAAACCATTTCTTCCTTTCCTTTCCTTTCTCCAAACCTCCCTCATTGGCTCTTTTTCAAATTCATAGCCTCTTCCTGAATTAATTGTTAAATATGTATATGTATATAATTCATATGTATATATAAATGTACACATAATGTTCCTTGTATGCATATGTTCACTGATTCTTTGGTATTCGATAAATAATTGATGTGCTTGTCCCTATGGAAATCTATTTCTTCTACTTTCCAATTCCTTAGTTGTTGTTTGTGTAGGGTTCAAGTCCTCTGGGCTCTCCCTGCTCCCGTTCATGTTAACGTGTCTATTGTCCATGTCCAGCTCATGTTTAGGTAAACATGTTGGTGATATTTTATGGATACAGTTCCAAACATTACTAGGAGACAAATCTCACAGCAAGCTCCCTGATCCTCTGGATCTCAAAGTCTTTCAACTACCCTTTGGCAATGTTCCCCGAGTCCTAGGTGCATGAGTTGTTTTGTAGATGTTTTGCCTGGGACTGGGCTTGAGAACTCCACATTTTAGTGAGTTGTAGCTTTCTGTAACTGTTTTTTTTTTTGTGCTTCCAAGAGAAGTTTCATTGAAGAAGGTTCAGAACTATACTTATCTTGTTATAAGGATGAGTATTTAGAATGTAGTTGGGGACTATTAAACTGGTTTAGTGAGATGGGAGTTGTAAGTTCTCCTTCAAGATCCTTGATTTCAGCATTCTAGGTAGCTGGCTAGAGTTCCAGTACCAGGTTTGACTTCCCTCTTCTTAATTCCAGTTGGAGAGGTGTTGGTTGCCATTAAGGTATGTGTCATTATCGCACCGTTAGGGTTATTGTGCCATGTTGTAATTGTTATGGTTCATTGATGTCGTATCTTGGTAGGACTGTTGGTTACTTGCCTCCTATACAAGCCTGAATGGCATCTTCTAGTATTAAGAAAGCTAGTCCTTAGGGAGGAAGAATTCAGGTAAGTTCCAACTCAGGGTCTCTGGGCCCTGCTTCTAAAATGCAAGATATCTTCTACTATAGGGACTTACTTCCACCTTTGAGGGACAACCAAGGACAATAGCAGTGGCTTGTAATGTTTTGGGAGTCTCTTGTACAACCCTGACAAACTACTCAAAAGAAGGCTTCTCATGCTGGATGTTGGGTTTTTGTGCAATGGTCAATGGTTCTTGGAAGGTTCATCATCAGCAGAGTTGGAAATTTTCTTTAGCTATATATGTATAGTGATACACCAACTTATGTCCATTATGGGTATTTTTTGGTAGGCAGTAAAATTCCTCATGACTTTTTCTGACATCTTTACTGTTATTTTATGCTCCACCATCCTTGTTATGTATTTATCTCCACCCCATAATTAGAGCACTATCATTTTTTTTCATTTTTCTGATATGAAATTGAGTTAGGCATCACTATCCTAGCTTCATTTCTTTAAAACAGTAGTTTCTTAGAGAGAGGGTCTCATGTAGTTCAGGCTGCCCTCAATATGTACACACTGAAGGATGGATCTTGGGAATAGGAAACTTCTAATCTTTATGCTGCCAGTTCTGGAGTAACAAGACTACAAGGATGTTATGTTCATGGTTTCCCACAATTTGGGAGCTGAAATGAAGTGCTTCGTGCAATCTAGGCAGGCAGTCCAGAAACTGAGCTATCCTTTTGTGGCTTACATTCAAAGTGAAAGCATCACAGTGTTTGCATGTAAGAGGTAAAGACTTCTTCCCTGCAGCCTGCATAGCACCCTATGCAGATGGCTTTTTGTAGGCTAGCCATCAAAGAGAAAGTTTTCTGATCCATTTAAGGTTGATTTCTCTGTCTTCTCCATTCAAAGTGAATAGTGTCGTTAGCAATAAAATCTTACCATCTAGTGGTCATGAGCAATCAATAGAAGTAGCGATAGTCTATGCTGATTTGAGGGCTGATAGGACCTTCCTGATAAAAAACTTATAGGGTGGTATCCAGTGCCTAGCACTGACAATTTCATTTGATGACCAATGTCTTCAGAGAGCATCACTGTCCATTTATACAGGTATAGTTATTCAAACTTCCTATAATGATAACATGTATTATATTTTTTACTATCTTACAAACCATTAAATTTCTATATGACTTCTTTATGAACCTTAGTTTTTGTTAGACCATCCCTTACATTCTCCTCTACCTAATCCTTCCACCTAAACTTAAACTTTTATCCCTGAGTATATTGCTCACCTTCTCTCATGTCAGCTGTGCTTTACTATCCCTGGTAATTGAATTTTTCTTTGGGTCAAAAGATCATAGGTTTCCATATAGCTTTTACATGCACATTCACTTTGGTTAAGCCTTCCACTAACACCTCAATTTCCCATTTCCAGGCCCCTCCATGTTTGACACAATCTACCATCTCCATTCTCTACTTTCACTGTTGATGTATGCTGAAGGAGAGAGAGTCACTCTCTTTGGAGAGTTGTTGCTACAGGTGAGTTGCTCATGTTGAGTTTCTCATGTCCTAGTGGGTGGTCACACACCCCATATACATATGGTAAGCACTAATTGGTCCCAAGAGGTTATTAATAACAAAAACATTAAAAAAAAAAAACTAGAGGTTGTGAAGCTGGGAGGAATGTAATGTGGGACAGTCAGAGGAATGGGAGTGAGTTAGTAGTGGATGAATATGATCAATATATGTTGTATAAATGTATGGAACTTTCAAGGACTAAAACTGTATCATTAAAGAGAGAATTGGTGAGGTCTTACATCTACATGCCACCAGAGTTGTGTTTCTCACAGATATAAGCAATGCCATGGAGCTGTCCTTGATTTGGCACTGACACAAAAATGAAGTTTGGCTCTGAACATAGAAAAATATGAGTCATTTTGTCATCTCATGAAGTCCCCAAGAACGGTGATATTATCACTGAAGTATTATATTTCTAGATGTCAGGAACCTGGGTACTTAGGTTAAGGCAATAAATACCTAATAATTTCAAATATTCCAAGGTGCATAAAAAACTGGAAGAAGCAGCTTAAGCATAAGCAAAATTAATTCCCCCTCCCTTTGAGTTCATTTATTATGTCCTTGAAATCATTTATAAGAAAATAATGAGGAATTTCCTACAGTTAGAGGTATTTCTTATACTTTGGAAAAAATCTTATGAAATGTTTTCCACAAATGAAAGTAGGTAAAGAAAATGAAGATGCATTTATATGTTAATTATTGAATGTTAAGGCATTACAACAGAGGTGGAGATCTGATTAGTAGGATTTATATCCCTATGGCAGAGGATTTTTTTGGTTCCTTCCAACCCATGTGGTCCAGACAGCAAGAAGACAGCCTTTTATGAATGAAGAAATGAGTCTTTACTAGATGCTCAGCCTGCTTGCTTATTTGATCTTAGAATTTTCAGTATCCCACAGAGTGAGAAATAAATTTCTAAGGCTTAAAATGATATTTCGGTTCTAACAAACCCCATGGACTACAATATCTTCATGCTCCATAGTCAACTTACATGCAGTTGCACATTCAATAAGAGGAAAAGGGGACTAATCTGAACAAATCAATACAACAGACAAGATATGTATTTTCAGGGTTGATTCAGCATGGAAAGGTGAGGTACATACTCTGCTGGTAAAGTTCTTCTCCCTCATCTACTTGTTCTAAATTGAAGCACACTCTTAGATTTTTAAGAATAGAACAGACTTTGATAAATGTTTTCCATGAATGTGAATCTTAAAGCTTGATGCCATTCCATTTTCAAATAATTGATTTAAATAACATTACTTATATCAAAAATAGGATTATAGTTAAGAATCTTATCTTTTAGGGCTAATTGAATGGGACAGCTGGTAAACTGACAGGTACAGAAACAGGAGGAGCTGAGTATAAATCTCCAGATCCCACATAAAAATCCGGAATTATTTAAGCTCCTCAGAACCTGATGCACAGCAGCAGAGAAGAATGGCAGGGCGGCCAAGATCTCTGAGACTCATTACCTAGCCAGTCTAATTGAATCAATGAACTTCACATTTTATTAGAGAGCATGTCTCCCAAGTAAAGGGAGAGAGCAATCAAGGGAAGACATATGACATACACTTCTGGTGTCCATATGTGAAATCATATATGTGCGCACACCCATACCAATGAGCATGTATACCATCTACACGGCACCTCCATACTAATAAGACATATATCATGCATTTTCATAAACTGAATCATATTTTACTATTAAATGTGACATTAAACAATTTGATGCCCTTTAAAATAGAGAGGGTTGTATTAGTGATTTTAGAGATCTTTTCTATTTAAGCGTAAAAAAACTCTTTAAAAACAATTTAATCCATTAATCGTTAAAAATTCTTAAATGTGAAAATATGCATTTAAAATGACTACAGGAATATACTTGCTATATACTTTTCAAGAATAATTTTCAATAGTTCTTTAAGTGGCATATTAAAGAAAATAACAGCATCTACAAACATGATGATTTAAGAATTAATGTGCCACAATATAAAGAATAGTAAGCTCGAAATTTCAACTACTTGTTGACTAAGGAGGATCAGAAGTCCAGTGCCCTCCTGGAATACAGAGTGACTTCTATGCAAACCTGGGCAACTTCAGAAGAAACTGTCTCAAAAAAGAAAAGAAAAGAAAAGAAAAGAAAAGAAAAGAAAAGAAAAGAAAAGAAAAGAAAAGAATGGAAGAAGGAAGGAAGGAAGGAAGGAAGGAAGGAAGGAAGGAAGGAAGGAAGGAAGGAAGGAAGGAAGGAAGGAAGGAAGGAAGGAGAAAACAAAAAGAAAAAGAAAAAATATTGGCTGGGGCTCATCTCATTCAGAGAGTGCTTGCATAACATGCACAAGGCCCTATATCCAATTTCTAGTACTGAAAATAAGAGTACATCACTGTTCACAAGACTCAAGCAGCCTAAACGTCCAACAGTAGGTAAATTACTAGAGAAAACATACTCTATGTACACAATGGAGTTTTAAACAGACAGAAAGAGTAATGAAACTATGAAACTATGTTATTTGCAGAAAATATGCACAACTCGTGATGCTAGTCCAATGAGCCATACTCAGAAAGAAAGAAAAGTATCAATATCACAGTTTTTTTTCTCACTAGAGAATTCTAGTCTCTCTCTCTCTCTCTCTCTCTCTCTCTCTCTCTCTCTCTCTCTCTCTCTGCCCCTCCCCCTCTCCCTCTCCCTCTGCCCCTCCCCCTCTCCCTCTCCCTCTCCCTCTCCCTCTCCCTCTCCCTCTCCCTCTCCCTCTCCCTCTCCCTCCTCTCTCTCATATATATGTAGGAAAAAGGGTTTGGAGGAATAATATCATTAAAATATGTGATACACGTTTTTAAGAAGTCCAACACCCTAAACAGTGGTGTATTTTCAGGGATCTCTAGAGGAACAGAACTGAGAGAAATGAATATATATTTATACACTAAAGTGGCTTACAGGCTGTGGGGTAGCTAGAGGCTGGGGAGCCAAGGCACATTACATTGGTTCCCATGCATTGCCATCATTAGCAGAGTGCTGATCATGTCTAGCATGTAAAGAATCTGTGGCAGGATCGGGAAGGTGTGATCTGCATGGGTTAAAGGAAAGAGCACCACAAACTCTATTATGGCCAGATTTATGTACTTAAAAATACTGTGTGTGTTCAAGGACACAGCCAAGCAGTGACCTGAACCTTTAATCCCAGTACCAACCATAGAGACCTGGAGGTCCTCATAGACAGGCAGTGATGAGGAAATCATGTGGTTGGGTTTAGAGCCAATGAGAAGGTAGAATAGAAAGGCAATAAAAAGGTCACACAGGAGAAGGTCTCTCTCTCTCTTTCTCTCTCTCTCTCTCTCTCTCTCTCTCTCTCTCTCTCTGTCTCTCTCTCTCTCTCTCTCAGGGGAAGAGATGGCACAGACTGGTTAGCTAAAGGTAGTCTTGGGCTTTACTCGTGTTCTGATCGTTTAGGCTTTAACTCTGAAAAAAAAATACTGTCTTTCCACATTTTAACTCTCTTAAACTTAAGTGTGTATATGTCTGTGTCTGTGTGTGTGTGTGTGTGTAGATGTAACCAACCGTCTTATTAAATAAGAAACACAGAAACAATGTAAAAGAGAAAGCCGAGAAGTCAGAGCTCAGAGCTAAAATCTCACCCTTCCTCCTGATGTCCCAGCTTCGCGAAAAGAGACCTACTTCCTGTCGGTTCGTTTTTTTTAAAGTATGTTGTTCTGCCTTCTCATTGGTTGTAAACCCAAACACATGACTGCCTCGTCACTGTCTGAATGTACAGCCCCCTAGGTCTTAAAGGCATATGTCTCCAATGCTGGCTGTATCCCTGAACACACAGAGATCTTATGGGATTAAAAGGGTGTGCCACCACCGCCACACTCTTGCTATGGCTCTAATAGCTCTGACTCCCAGACAACTTTATTTATTAACATACAATCAAAATAATAATTCAGTACAATTAGATTACCACCACATTTCCCCTTTTCTATTTTAATAAAAAGAAAAAGAAAGCAAAAGGTTATAACTAACAAAAGAAAAACTATATACAAAAGTACAATAACTATATACAATATATACAAGTAATAAATACCTAAACAGGTATTTGACAAATCAGAGAAAACAATTCCATTATCTATCCTATTTTGGTAAATCCAAGATGTATCTAATGCACTTTCTATCCTAATTAATTTTCAACTATAACTAACTAATCTTCAACCATAACTAACTAATCTTCAACTCCCTCAGAGACCCAAGAAGGGAATAATAGTAGCTAACAAAAATAAAAACAGGAAGTGCATGCAAGCAACTTCCAAAAAATTTTGTGAGTTGACAGAAACAGCCAGCTGCCTGGGCAGTCACCTGAGGTTTCTCCGCAGTGTTGGGGCATCATCTTCAGCCTATAGGCTTAGTGTATCTGACAGACTCATTTGTGAAGTAGGATGTACACAAGGTCAACAGTTCAACCTCACATTGGGTGAGAGCAGTCCACGTACCAGAAACACCTGAATTCCACTAGTGTCCTGTCATGATTCAGGATTTTAAATTCTGGAAATTGTTGACAGTTTTTTAATTCAGCTGTCCATTCTTCTTGGCTGTGTATATATGGCTTCATCTCAGCATCCCCTTCTTCTCCACATCCCTCTATTAAATGCCAGTCTACTTTTGAGAGGCATGAGCTTTCAGCTGCTGTTCCATTGTACAACAGAATCCATCGGCCCTCTGCCTGTTAAGCTGCCTTCGAAGAAAAGGGCACCGTACCTTTTCCGGATGCGAAGGCCACTTCAGGGATGGGGCCATATTGTCCTGGCCTCAGAAGATGCCTTTTGATAAAGCCATAACCACACTTGTTTTGGCAAGAATCAGTAGTCCCTTGTTTCGTGATCTGTCTGTCCATTTTGTCCTGTTGATTCGAGGATACTTTGTTGTCCAGTGGCTAACTTTTGCCAGAATGAAAGTTGACTCCATATGCAGTTTCTTCAATGCCCATATTTTCTCTAAAGTAGATTGGTACTGCCAGGAGCCGACATGTCTCAAAAAAGAAAAATTTTCTAAGTTATTAAAACATTTTAAATGCCATATTCTGTAGATCTCTGAAGGGTTTGAAGATGACCTGTCTAAAACATCTCTGCTCAATTTTTAAAACATATCTAATATGACTACAAGTTCTATGATAATGTCTAACTACTAGCTTTCATTTCTTTATATCCTAATAGTTGATAATAATAACATTCAAGGATCAGAAATTTGCATTACATTGTTAAATGGATGGAATAAATACAATTAGAAATATACATATAGCATTTTCTAACAATATCAGTTTCAAATTTGTGTACAATATAAAACAATTCAATCCAATGTAAAGTATTTAAAACTAGTAATTGTCTTTCTCTTTTCTTTCTTTTTTTTCTTTCTTTCTTTCTTTCTTTCTTTTTTTTTTAAACAAGAACCTTAAATCTAATCTCCTTTGCTTAGCCTTTTTCCTAACCCTTGACAATAACTTGTAACCAACCCCCCTAAATACTGAAAATTATCCCAGACCCAAAACCCATTAAAAAGACCAAAAAACCACCTGCCCCACACCACCTCTTTGGGAATGTGGGCGTCGTATTCTTAAAATTGCTTCCTGCTGGGTATGGGCGAAGTTTTCTTTATCCTGAAAGAAAAATTTTAGGTTAATTGTCAAATTCTAGGAGAGGTAACTATATCCTTCATTATCCAGTCTGTGTATAATGCCGAAGTTTAGGGTTTATCTCAAGTCCTTATTCAAGTAGTCTTTGAGACTGGATCATCTCAGCTAGTCATCTCAAATTTGCTCTGAGCACCTTGTAGTTCAAAGCTGATCTATGGATGATGTTTGTCAGCTTAATGATATTATTATTGTCCAAGTGGAATTGTTGTTGTTGTGGGGCCCCATCTTCTTTCTGGAGACTTCAGTTGATGTTAGGCCTGGCCATGATTTCCTGCAGAAAACTGATAAGAGACTCGAACACAAAAACATATATATGCAGCTAGCCTTTTTTCTAGAATTAGTTAGTACTCTATGTGACCATTCATATCTTAACAAAGTTTAAAATGTATATATATATATATATATATTAATCTTGTAAATTTTGATATAAAATTTATACTTTGAGAAAAGTTTAAAGAATCAGAATAGAATCAAAGAGTTGAGATTAGTAATAAAATAGTCCCTTAATTAATTTTGCTTTTGTCCTGTACCATAGCAGAAGATGGCTCTTATTCTGGCATGATACAGGGAGTTTGCATTTTCCTTTTAACAACATGCTTGATTTTAAAGAAGGAGAGAGCCATTCTCCAACTCCAAAGTCAGCTTTAAATTTTAATTGAACTGGGACTATTAGAAAACCAAGAGTGTTAAATCTTTAGAGAAAAGCAGAAACAAACATTTAGGAAGACATAAAATTTTTTTAGATAATATATACCCATACACCGTTTCACTCTGTTTCTTGGGATAGATGATTTGTCCCTTTTCTTCAGTTGTCTCATTTGTCCAGTGTTCTTCAGATTCCTTAACCTTCATTCTCCTAAAAGACAAAAACAAAAACCTTTCCCCAAGGCTAATTTTGGGGATGTTCCTTTTTGGCAAGTTATTATCTGATGAAATGAAAAGGCATGTTTTATTGATACAAGTTAGTTTAAATTGGATGTTCATGCTGGTTGATGAACTATCACCTCCTCTAATTAAGAGGTCTCTCTTGTTCAAATCGAACCTTTATCAATTTTGATGGTACCCACAGCTTATCTTCTCCTGTAGAAACAAAAGCAAAACCACGTCCCCAATGTAATACATACCCTGGTTTCCATTCTGAGGTCAGCACATCCTTAAAGTATATAGGCTGATTTAATTCTGTAGTTTTTTTCTATTATCCAATGTCTCTCTGCAGCTGTTGTTCCTTTCTCATTGGCATTCAGAAAATTCAAAGTTAGAAGAGCATTATGCAGTCTATTTCTGGGGGTTTTTGTTACCCATTTCTGTTTATTTAGCATATCCTTTAGAGTTCTGTTTGATCTTTCTATAACTGCTTGACCTGTAGGATTATGTGGTATGCCTGTAATATGCTTTATATTGTAATAAGCAAAAAACTGTTTCATTTTAACAGAGACATATGATGGAGCATTGTCAGTTTTGATTTGTGCAGGTATACCCATGATGGCCATAACTTCTAGCAAATGAGTGATTACAGAATCAGCTTTTTCAGAACTCAAAGCAGTTGCCCATTGAAATCCTGAATAAGTATCGATAGTGTAGTGTACATATTTCAATTTTCCAAATTCTGCAAAGTGAAACACGTCCATCTGCCAGATTTCATTTCTCTGAGTACCCTTTGGGTTACATCCTGCTGGTAATGGCGTCTGATTGTAGAAGGAACAAGTAGGACATTTCTTTACTATTTCTTTGGCTTGTTGCCAGGTTATGGGAAAATCCTTTTTTAAACCTTTACTATTAACGTGATGTTTTTTATGAAATTCTGAGGCCTCCAGCACATTTCCTATCAATAATTTATCAATTTCATCATTGCTTTGTGCTAGAGGGCCTGGCAGACCAGTATGGGATCGAATGTGAGTTATATATAAAGGATGATTCCTTCTCCTGATTGTATCCTGTAATTGAATAAATAGTGAAGTTAATTCTGAAGCATCAGGGATAAATTCTGCAGTCTCAATATGTAACACCACTCTTTCAGCATACTGAGAGTCAGTTACTATGTTGAGAGGTTCTGAAAAATCCATTAATACCAACAGAATAGCATACAATTCTGATTTTTGAACTGAATTATACGGACTTTGAACCACTTTACTTAAATTTTCTGATTTGTAACCTGCCTTTCCTTCTTTGTTGGCATCTGTATAAAATGTACGAACTCCAGATATGGGTTTTTGCCGTACAATTCGAGGCAAGATCCAATCAGCTCTCTTTATAAGATCAATTCTATTGCTTTTGGGATATTTGCTGTTAATTTCTCCCAAAAAATTACTGCAAGCTCTTTGCCAAGGTTCACTTTCTGTCCATAATTTTTCAATGTCCTCCTTAGTTAATGGAACGACAATTTCTGCTGGGTCTATGCCTGCTAATTGACGAAGTCTCATTTTTCCTTTGTAAATCAAGTCAGAGATTTTTTCCACATAAGTTTTTAATTTTTTATTTGGTTTATTTGGTAAAAATATCCATTCCAATATAATATCTTCCCTCTGCATTAATATTCCAGTAGGAGAACGCCTAGAAGGTAAGATAACCAAAATGCAATCCAGCTTTGGATCAATACGATTCACGTGTCCTTCATGCACTTTCTTTTCTACCAAGGCTAATTCTTTCTCAGCTTCAGGTGATAATTCTCTTGGACTATTTAAGTCCTTGTCACCTTCTAAGGTTTTGAACAAATTAGTCAGTTCATCATTTTTTACCCCAACAATAGTTCGTAGATGAGAAATATCTCCAAATAATCTTTGAAAGTCATTAAGAGTCTGTAGTCTATCTCTCCGAATTTGCACCTTTTGGGGTCTAATTTTTTGTAGCTCTATTTTATATCCTAAATAATTAATAGAATCTCCTCTTTGTATCTTTTCAGGAGCAATTTGTAATCCCCAGCGAGGCAAAATTTTCTTTACTTCTTCAAACATTATTTCTAAAGTATCTGCATTTGAGTCAGCTAGTAAAATATCGTCCATATAATGATAAATTATAGATTTAGGAAATTTTTTACGTATAACTTCCAATGGCTGTTGTACAAAATATTGGCACAGAGTTGGGCTATTCAACATTCCCTGTGGGAGGACCCTCCATTGAAATCTTTTAACCGGTTGAGAATTATTATAAGTAGGCACTGTAAAAGCAAATCTTTCTTTGTCTTTTTCTTGTAAGGGTATTGAAAAGAAACAGTCTTTTAAATCAATAACTATGAGAGGCCATCCTTTTGGTAACAGAGTAGGCAAAGGCATCCCAGATTGTAGAGAGCCCATTGGCTGAATTACTTTGTTAATTGCTCTAAGGTCTGTTACCATTCTCCATTTACCAGATTTCTTTTTAATAACAAATACAGGAGAATTCCAAGGGCTGGTTGATTCTTCAATATGCTGAGCATTTAACTGTTCTTCTACCAGCTCTTCTAAAGCCTGGAGTTTCTCTGTTGTTAAAGGCCATTGCTGGACCCATACAGGCTTGTCTGTTAACCATTTTAAAGGTAGAGCTGTTGGTGTCTTTGGAAGATCATCAGTTATTGTGCCCTGTTCTTGTATAATATGGATGGCTGGTGACCACTCATTAGAACAATATCTTCTAATATTTCTCTCAGTAACATGTGCTAGTTTATGATTTGTTTCTGAGATTGGAGGGATGTTAATCTGAGTATTCCATTGTTGCAACAAGTCTCGACCCCACAGGTTCATAGTTATGTTAGCCACATATGGTTTTAATTTTCCTCTCTGTCCTTCTGGACCTATACATTCGAGCCATCTTGCACTCTGTTTTACCTGAGATAATGTCCCAATTCCTAACAGTTGAACGTTTACCTCCTGAAGAGGCCAAGTTGGATTCCAAAATTCTGGTGCTATTATGGTAACGTCCGCACCTGTGTCTACCAGACCAGACAACAAAACACCATTTATTTTTATCGTTAATTTTGGTCTTTGTTCATTAACAGAAGTTTGCCAAAAAATTTTCTTTATGTTTTCTCCTGAATTTTCTATTCTCTCTGTTTCATCATTCTGACCAGCATGATTTATTCCAATAGGTATTTGGTTATTTAATCGCTCTCCAGAGCAGGCATTTCCTCTATGGCTGCCGGAAAGGTTTGAACTGGATTTGCACTGGGGGCCTGCCTGAGGCCCCTCTGGGAGTTTCCCGAAGACTGAGGCAAAGGATTACCCTGTCTGTCATTTGTTGATCTACATTCGTTGGTCCAGTGTTTTCCTTTGCCACACCTTCTGCATACTCCAGATGGAAGGGGCATTCTGTTGCCATTGTTCCTTGAAGAAACATTGTTTCTGGAAATGACCTGTCTACAGTCCCTTTTCAAATGTCCTTGCTTTCCACATCCAAAACATCTAACACTCCTCAAACCTTTTGAAATTACTTCTCCTACCCATGTATCATCATGCTCATCAGCTTCAACATTAATTGTTTCTCTAATCCAATCTTCCATAGGTGCAGATCTTGCCCTTAATGGCCTGATTATTCTTTTGCATGCTGCATTCGCATTCTCAAAGGCCAAAGATTCAATTATTGCCTTACCAGCTTCTGAATCCGAAACCATTCTCTTTACTGCTGAAGCCAGTCTTTGTAAAAAATCTGTAAAAGACTCTTTTGGGCCTTGCTTCACCTTTGTAAATGACTCAGATTTTTTTCCTGGTTCCTCAACTTTGTCCCATGCATTCAAGGCTGCCGTTCGACATAAAATTAGGGTTTGGACATCATATAAACACTGTGCTTGTGCTGAAGCATATTGGCCTTCGCCCATAAGCTGATCCTGGCAAACTTGTACTCCTTTATCCCTCCATTGTTTTTCTATGTTTTTAGCCTCCTCCTTAAACCAAGTCAGAAATTGAAGTCTCTGGCTGGGTTCCAGAACACCTTGTGCAAGGTCCCGCCAGTCCTGTGGTACTATCCTATTATATGTTGACCAAGTGTTTAACATTTGCTTTACATATGGGGAATGCATGCCATAAGATACTATTGCCTCCTTAAACCTTTTTAAATCCAACATTTCAATTGGAGCCCAAGTATTTTGTGTAGCCATTTGATCAGGCATCTGCTGTATAGTTACAGGATAAATTAAGGGTGACTGTGTGAAAACAGGCTTTCTTTCTGCAACCTTATGATCCCGACTTGAAACAACTTCACTGTTAATTTCTTCTGTCTGAATTTTTACAGGTTTAACAAGTTCTTCTAAAGCTGTTATCCTGGTACTTAAATTGACTATCTTTTTAAATATTAAAATGTGGATTATTATAGTGATAAGGTGCATAATTCCACCAATACTAATATTATATAGTTGTTCCATTGCCAGACTGCCTAAAATTTGAAACAAAAACCAATTTTCTTCCAATGTACACATAAAACCCATTTGTTTTTTAATGTGGAAAAAATTCTCTTTTAGATAGTTTCCTTTAAAATATCTGATATATTATGACTTACCAAATCTGCGTAGAACAGTAGAAATCCGAGGGGATTTTCAAAGCAGCCACCTAGTGTCCCAGGTGTAAATCCAGAGAGAGAGAGAGAGAAAGAGGAAAGAGAGAACGCACAAGAAAGCGTAGCCGGCTAAAGCTTAAATGCAGCCACGTGTTCCCTCTTGTGCCGAGTCAAGGCTTGGGTCTGGCTTCCTTAAGCTCCGACCACGTGCGTTGGCTTTACAGGCAGGGTCCTGTTCGGCAGGGCAGGTCTGAGTTGTTTGTAGCACCGGCTTTAGGCAAGCTGCTCACAGACCTAGGCCCGGGCTAGAAGTTGCTACCCGGACTAGGAAGCCAGCAGCTCAGACTAGGAAGCTGGCAGCTCGGACTAGGACGTCGGCCGCTTCCTGCCGCTTCCTCCGCCGCCTGCCACCGCCTGCCGCCCTTGCGGGAAAGCGGACCTGCCGTCAAGCCAAGCGGTTTTTAATGGATTCTTGTCACGTTGGGCGCCAGATGTAGATGTAACCAACCGTCTTATTAAATAAGAAACACAGAAACAATGTAAAAGAGAAAGCCGAGAAGTCAGAGCTCAGAGCTAAAATCTCACCCTTCCTCCTGCTGTCCCAGCTTCGCGAAAAGAGACCTACTTCCTCTCGGTTCGTTTTTTTTAAAGTATGTTGTTCTGCCTTCTCATTGGTTGTAAACCCAAACACATGACTGCCTCGTCACTGTCTGAATGTACAGCCCCCTAGGTCTTAAAGGCATATGTCTCCAATGCTGGCTGTATCCCTGAACACACAGAGATCTTATGGGATTAAAGGGGTGTGCCACCACCGCCACACTCTTGCTATGGCTCTAATAGCTCTGACCCTGAACACACAGATATCTATGGGATTAAAGGCGTGTGCCACCACCGCCACACTCTTGCTATGGCTCTAATAGCTCTGACTCCCAGACAACTTTATTTATTAACATACAATCAAAATAATAATTCAGTACAATTAGATTACCACCACATGTGTGTGTGTCTGTCTGTCTGTCGGTGTGTGTCTGTGTGTATCTGTGTGTGTCTATGTGTGAATCCTGGTATCATGACTTACATTTGGATGTCAGAGGACAACTTTGTGAAGTCCGTTTTCATTTCCCACCTTTTCATGGACTCTGGAGTTAATCAGGATTGAGTGGTCAGCAATTCACTGACTTATCTGGTATACTTATCAAACACATTGGAAGAATCATAACATACAGGCATTAGATACAGCACAAATAATTTGCCTTCTTGATTTCAGAGGGAAAAAAATCCAAAAGCTAAAATCTGATTTTACCTTTGTATCTTAATGATATAAATTAATTAATCGTAATTTAAAGATCATACAGGTGTGATCTGAAAGAGCTACCGCACTTACAAATAGCTTAACAGCATGCCAGAAAAATAGTACCATAACATTTAAATAAATTGAGAATATTCAACACCCAAAAATATAAAATTCACCTGTCTATCACATACTAAGACTTTTCAGGTGTGAGAGAAGTGGAGAAATTCATCCCATAATGAGAATTAAAACCAGTCAATCATAGCATATGAATAGCTGGAAATGGTTTTATATCATTTTATAGGGTAAACAAGCTAGAAGAAATGTGGGAGACCAAAACTGAAACAAAGCTAACAAAATAAGCCAGAAATCTACATGCAAAAAAAATAGGCATCGATAGACTCAATGAAAATTAACACAAGACAGACGAGTCATAAACATAAATGCAAAGTGCAAAAACTACAGTTCCTGAAAGGAAGAGTTAAAGCTAACTTTAGGCTTACCAATGGTATTTTAGGTATGCTATGATGGAAATAATCCATGAAAGAAGAAATAGTAAATTGTATTTCATTAAAATTTTAAATGCTTTAGCTCTGTGAAGGAGAATAGAAAGAAAATAGAAATATGAGTCACAAGTTTGACCTATGGCCTCACATCCATACCTGTGCATATACACCTACATTTAAGTTTACCAACACTCAGATGAATTATACACACACTGGAAGAAAATATTTGTCAAAAATAAACATGATGGAGTATGAACTAAGAAATATAATAAAGCAACTCAACAATAGATGTCAGGAGTTCAACAAACCTTTAAAGAAATATATAGAAAACTTCCTAATGCTGGTCACAATGTTATTATGCAAACCCAGAGATTAAACATACGTTAAAATGGGGAAAACTCCAGGGCAACATCTCTAATAAACACAAACGCATAAATTTTCAAAGAAATACTAGCAGAATTCTGCCACAAATAAGACCAAGAGCCCCACATGCCTCTTTATTTCTCCAGCTTTTGCCAGTAGCAATACATTATATGAATTTATTTCACAATACAAAAATTTGTCTTTGTATATTGCTATTAACTAGCTTATATATTTCACTCACTTTTCATTTTGAAATTATTGAAATCTAAATTCATCATTATATATGAGAATATTTCCTTATAATTTTATCTATCTTTAGTTTCGCTTATTCCATGTATTGTATAATATTCTATATATAGCCTCCCATGTTGTGCCATAATCTCATAAGGTCTAACACATGTTCCTCTTCATCTCTACACAGCATACAGGGTCCAATATGATACCCCATGTGGTGTACACAGGAGGACATTATTTGTCAGAATCTCACAGTTCAGCTTGGTTTTAATTCATCATTCATCATTTACCAAGAGAGACAGGGAATCTTTGGTTCCATTTTCACTAAAGGGAGTATTAATCTCATTATAAACCTTGCTTAGAAACTGATATATAATGGGAAGGAAAAAGTTATCGCCATCAGTTAGATACTCTGTTCACAAACTCTCCAGATGATCTTGGGCAACTGGTCCACTCACCACCAGAATACGAGATCAGAAGATCCCGTATCTTCATTCACACAAAACCATGTCAGTCAGTGGGGACTCCCTAGCTTGCCGGTTATGAAGTTGTACTTAGCAACCTTAATCTTTACTTTCATTTGCTTTTCCCCCCCCACTACTCGCAGTTTGGTGCAATGCCGCACTACAGAGTTAACAGGAAACGTGACAAATTCCAGATTTACTTTTCATTCCATCTTTCTGCTGAGGAAGTGAATTTATTGCCAAAGATGGCTATCATACCTTCATTCTCTCCCAGTGTGCCCCCTTTCACATTCTCTCAACCACTGCTGTATTTCAGGCTCTCAAGGCTTTACATCTGAAAGACATCATTTGCTTTTTAATTGTTCTTTCTGTTTCCACAAAGACCCAATATATCTTTTATATTCCACTATGCTACAAGATTAAAGTTAAAAAGTCTATAGCACATGAACATAATCTCTTGATTAAATGCCAGTCATTATGTTCACCATGGCTATTGGACATCTAAAATTCCTTAAGATTCTATTCATGACTCCTTATAATTTTACCATGGCATCTGTCCAGTTTTTTTTTTTTTTCTTTAATGTTCCTGTTGGGAGTTGAGGCTTCTTCTTTGCTCCTACGAAGCTACCAGATTGTCACTGAATCCTGAACATTTTTTTTCAGTCCCCTCATGACTTTAAATAATGCAATTCTTGGTTTTACTCTAACACCGATTTTTTTTTGTCTCAATCACAGACTTCTTCCTACATACCATTGAAAATTCTCTCATCTCAGAAGTAACTCACTCTCCGCATGATACAGTCTTTCACAAAACTTCAGATACTCATGAAGAAGCATATCACACAGTGTATTGTCCACTTTTGTTGCTGTACTAAAAGACACTGGGTGTGAGAACTATGACTGCCTACTAAGCCGAATATTCTAGTTTTCATAAATACCCATGGAACCAATAGTATATTATACATTTCAAATAAAATCCTTAAGATCTGTGTTTTGATGTTATCTGAATATAACTTTCTCTATAGCTTTAATTTTATGAGCATTAAAATTTATGATGCATGCCTTTAATCCCAGCAATTGTGAGGCAGAGACAGGGAGATCTCTGAGTTCAAGGCCAGCGTGGCTGACAGAGTGAGTTCCAGGACAACTAAGGCTATATGGTGAAACCATGTCTCAAAAATATAAACACAAACAAAGAAAAAAGATAATCAGAGTATTATCCATCAAGGTATGTTTTAGGTTGAATTGTCTTCACAAAAGAGATATGTTGATCCCTAGTTGATTTAGTCTATCAGAACATGAACAGATTCTGAAATAGCATCATTACAGTCGAATTGTTTCATTGAAGATTATGCGGTACTATAATAAGTTAACTTCTGAGTTCACTGAAGGAAAAATGGCAACCCCATGAGGAATGGCACCAAGGAAAATGGCACATAGGAGAAGTGGCTCCTTGCACTGGGAGCTGAGACTGAAATGCTGTATCTAAACACCAAGAAATTAACAAAGATATATAGGAAAAAAATTAAAACTGTAAGAGTAATGGGGGGAATTGTTTCACAGCTTTCAGAGGAACACGTTGACTGATGCCTGAAGTTTAGACTTGTAGAATTCTTCATGTTATTAGTATCAAAGTCCCTAATAATATGTTTCTAATAATTTTGCTTATAACCTAATAACAGTCGTGCTAGAAATCTCATCCAATGACTGAGGGAAGCAGATGCAGAGAGCCACGGCCACACCCCAGGTAGAGCTCCAGGAGTCCAATTGGCGAGAAAGAGGAGGGATTGTATGAGCGAGAATTTTTGAGACCAAGATTGGAAAAAGCACAGGGACAAATAGCCAAACTAGTGGCCCTCTGGATAAGTGAGACAGTTGATTAGCTTGAACTGTTTGGGAGGACCCCAGGCAGTGGGACCTGGACCTGTCCTTAGTGCATGAGCTGGCTGTTTGGAACCTGGGGCCTATGCAGGGACACTTTGCTCAGCCTGTGAGGAGGGAACTAGACCTGCCTGGACTGAATCTACCAGGTTGAGCTGAATCCCCAGTGGAGTCCTTACCCTGGAGGAGATGGGAATGGGGAGTGGGCTGGGGGAAAGAAGAGGGGCGGGGGAGGGGAGGACAGGGGAATCTGTGGCTGATATGTAAAATTAAATTAAATTATAAAATAAAGAAATTTTAAGAATGGAAATAAATTTAATTTATATATAGATTTGCATACAATTATTAATAAGAATAATAATATTCTTATTAATAATAATATTAATAAGAATTAATAAAATTCTTATTGCTACAAAATTTTGTAGACATCAGGCTTCTATTTTTAAATTAATTTTTATTTATTAATTTTTTTTTCAGAGCTGAGGACTGATCCCTGGGCCTTTTGCTTGCTAGGCAAGCACTCGACCACTGAGCTAAATCCCCAACACCTAAATTAATTTTTAAACAATTTTATTTTTATATAAAATAATTCTGTAAGAACAAGTAATCTTTAAAACATTAATTTATTCCTTTAATAGTGCTACTTCTTTTCTGTAGAAAACCTGTTTCTGGTTCTAGCTATAAATAATAATGTAGTGTAAATTCCACAATTCAATTTTATGTTTATAATGGATCTCGTGATGGTATATGTAAAAATTGTGCTGAACTAGGAACTAGACTGTTAGATATTCAAATATCTAATCTCAGGACTATCTCAAATGTGTGGAGATAAAAGGACTTGAAGATATTATCAAGTGAGGACATGATTTAAATATATCAAGTCATGCTATAGCAGCCAGTTAATTATGGAGTTATGTGAATGATGACCCTTTGGTCAATGCATGTAGTATTTTATTTCCTTCCTGTTAGTAATTTTGATTGAAGTGGGTTGCGGACAGAAAGAAATAACAACAACAAGCTTATAGCTAATGTAACTGAGAAAAGTTCTGCTACCCATTTTTTTTTTTACTATGGCTCATCATGTTAAGCAATAAATGCTTATCTTCCCTTTATAAGCTTAAGCATGAGTGCATACGCATAATGATCTACGAGCTACAGAGCAAAATAAGAGATTAAAAACCTTAATAAAAATTCTTTAATATATGAGAAGATCCTGGAAGGACTAAAGTGATGATCCTGGAAATTTCCAAAGAGTTCCCTAACTCCTTCAATCACAACCACTTATGTTTCTAAAACCCTAAGTTGATATTTCTCTACTACAGAACACTGTCTTTATCCATGGTACTTCTCTGCCTGACTCCCTATTAACTTGTCCTCTGATTTGACTACAGATTCCCTGGAAGCTTCTTGACTGTACATAGCCTATGTTCATTTTTGTCTTTTCTCTCTTCTCAGCTTATAGAAAAGCTAATATGCTTTTGGTGATTCTAATGCTAGTGAACAAAAACATGAATGAGAGAATTAATGAATTGCTGGACAAAACCACACTAACCAGCCAAGGAGAACATCTACAGTTAAATTAGCATTGTTCAGCTGAAAATGTTGGAGAAAATGATATACTAAAAAGAATGATGATATAACAATTAGCCAACTTCCATTGGGCCACGACAAAGCTTGACCTGAAAAAACATTGCTCTACTTAGTCTGTGTGAGACTTTTGAACAATCAAACACTTGTTCCTAAATACATCATCTCTAATCTTTGACTAAATATGAATACTATGGAGAGTAATAACACATTTAAGGTTTTGATCTTTGTCATTCCAGGGTGACACTTTTCTAAATATGTTCAATGATTCTTCAAGAGAAAAATACATTGAATTTATTTTCTTTGATTTTTCACATGGACCTTCTGCTCATTATTACTGAGCCATCTATTAAGCATTGAATGCATTTATTTAGTTACACAGTCAATTTGTGCCTTTAGATTATTTATATGAGAATATGGAGGCAGTGTTATACTGAATAATATGGACTGGTAGCTATTATGATTTTAATGCAAGTAGAATTTTATGAACTTTTTATCTTAGTTTTATAAACTTGGCTAGAATGCAAGAAATAATTTTAAAAACTGTATAATACCTTTAAAATCTCAATGTGCAGAGTCTTTACAAAAATTAGAAAAGTAGAGAAACTAATATTAGCTTTTACTTCTAAATTCCTCTTCCACTGTGACAGAAAATCCATTTGAGTGTGATTAAACCAAAAGAACTACACAATCTTGCAAAATAAGTTATTGAATCTCTGAGATAAAAAAAATCTAATGAGACTATACATATAATTAACTAATGACAGAAGTTTATAAATGAGATTCCAGTTCATCATTCCCTAAGCAACAAAAAATGCACAGAGTTGAAAAATGATACAAAGATACTGAATATTGATATTCTTAACATACATACACATGCGTATCTAAAATGCACAAAATGTTTCTGACATGCAATCTTTTTTTTTTTTGTTTTTTTTTTTTTTGTTTTTTTTGTTTTTCGAGAGAGGGTTTCTCTGTGTAGCTTTGCGCCTTTCCTGGAGCTCACTTGGTAGCCCAGGCTGGCCTCGAACTCACAGAGATCCGCCTGCCTCTGCCTCCCGAGTGCTGGGATTAAAGGCGTGCGCCACCAACGCCCGGCTCTGACATGCAATCTTTATTCAGTTATTCTGTTTACTTGATTTTTTTAACTGAAGACCAACATGTAGGTAAAAAAAAATACTGAAATTGAAAGATATTTCTTAGCAATGCACAGAAATTTGTCAAATCCTGTTAAGACATGTAAGCACTTAGACTGAAAAAAGAAGGTCATTTCTTGTTAGACAGAAATGAAGCCTCTCTCAATACCATTTCTCCTGTTCCCCAACAATTTGATCATAGACAAAAGGGAGCTTCTTGTGTATGGCGTTGAGCTTTTGTTAGACAATCTGTGGCTCTTTATTGTAAGCATTGTGAGCCCAGATGGGACAATTTCATTTAAACTGCATATGTATACACATATACGTATTATATTTAAAATTACGTAGATAGATAATAATGTGATTCCTTATGACTTTTTCAGAAAACTTTAACTTCCTTCCTCATTTAAACCAATTTCCCATTTCCACTTTCAAATTGCTTTGTACTTTGCTATTTCCCTGTGTGTTGCCCCGCTAAAATGAATATTTTGCATCCTGCAGTTCCATGTATGAGACAGGACAGTTCACTAGAAAACTAAAAACATCTTTTAAATGCTGCTGCCCATGCCTTTGTTGATGGAAAGATCCAGATTCTTTGGGGGTATAAGAGGACCAAATCCTCTTCTGTCATTAAAAAAAAAAGTCAAAGGTTTATTTCAAACTCATTCAAGTGCAAGGTTCTTTAAGAGTCATAAAGCAATTACTGCTTTATGAAAAAAAATCTCAGACCTACTGATACTGACTCATGATATTTTAAAGGAAAACCATTTTTAAATACATGTAGGGTAGAGAGAACTCTTCATATAAGGAGTAACTAATAACTTGCTGTGGATATCACTCTATATAAATAAAACACTGATGGCCAGTGACCAGGCAGGAAGTATAGGCGGGACAAAGAGAGAGGAGAATTGGGGAAACAGGAAGAAGGAGAGAGACACTGCAGCCACCGCCAGGACAAGCAGCATGTGAAGACGCCGGTAAGCCACCAGCCACGTGGCAAGGTATAGATTATAGAAATGGGTTAATTTAAGATATAAGAACAGTTAGTAAGAAGCCTGCCATGGCCATACAGTTTATAAGTGATATAAGCGTCTGAGTGATTATTTTATAAGTGGATTGTGGGACTGTGGGGCTTGGGGAACCTGGAGAGAAGCCCTCCAGCAACAATAACTACCAATGGGATAAAAGAAAAACAAAAAGGAACTAATGAGGATAGTAAAGAAAAAAGGAAGTCAGGAAAGAAGGAACAAAGGAATGAATGAAGGAATGAAGGAACAAAGGAATGAAGGAATGAATAAAGGAATTAAGGAATGAAGAAAGGAAGAAAAGAAGAAATTCAGTCAACAAGCTATGGATACTGCATAGGAAATAGAAATAACCAAGCATGAGTAACGTAATTGTATCCAGTTGGGGGTTATACATTTTGTAAATTAATTTATGTAGTAAAAATATAGAAGGTATATAATGGATTTTTACTTTTTCAATAGATTCTGAATCAGTTCTAATATCATCTGAGATGCATCAGTTTTCAACCCATCATGACATTAGTTAATACAGGGACCTAAATTATAATTATCATAGAGTCTATTACATAATATGCCCATATGAATTTCCAGATGCATATGCATGTGATTATGTTTCCAACTCAGAGAAGCACATCATTTGTCCTGTTCTATTGCTCTCTCCCTTATGCCCTTGAGATGGGTCTTTCACTGAACTTGAAGCTTTCCATTTCATCTAGGTCTTTGGCCAGTGGTTTTCTAGGATCTACTTATCTCTGTTCCTACCGAATATTGGGATTATAGTCATGCATAGCCATGCCAGTTTTTGTGTGGATGTGAACTCATGAGAAGGGGATCTGTGGTTGGTATGTAAAATGAATAGAAAGTTTCTTAATAATAAAAAAAGAATAATAAAAATTATGTACAGTGCCCTTCAGTCTTTTGAAATACGTCTTTTACTAGACTGAGTAGTTTTCTTGTCCCTGGTCCTTACCAGCTTTTGTAGTGTTTGAGAACATTTACCCATCCAAGAATCTTTGCATACTTGTGAGGTTCCTTGGATGATGTGTATAAAGCTAAGGAAGTTCACAAACTTTAAGAATGGCTGCATTATATCCACATGAAACTGGAGAGGTTTTTTTTTGTTTGTTTGTTTGTTTTTTACTTTACATAGTTAATGTGAACACATCTAATAAAGGTCAGTGCCAAGTGGACCATCATGATGTAATCATTTTAATACACAATGCAGAGCAGTAAATTACACCTGCATATTACTACAGATTTTTAATATGTTCCCAATGGTTTAGTCAATGGCAATATGAGTATTGTCTAAATTAAGTGGAAGAGAAGCAAAGGTGTTTTAAAAATTCAGGAGATCTCTTTCTTATTCCCCAAAATAGATCAAAGTCTTGAATATTATATGCATATATTACAGGTGCCATAAAAATCTTAATTTTTGTCATCCCAAAACCTTTACCATTTTCAGTAGCTTCCAATTACTCTTGCTGGTGACCAAAGCACTTGTTGGACTTCCTAAGGATACATCGCTGGGACCCTGGAAAGGACCTTGGCAGTGCCAGTGTCATGCCTTAAAGAATGAGATAACTGAACATATTTCTTAAACAAATTCAAAGGACATCAGCTGCAATATGTCAGTCAACAGTAAATACCTTTGAATAAATTTTTAAAGCATTTTCACTCATTTAAAATAATTAGTAGTTGAAAGATTTAAAGCTATACTACTTGCCCTTTCATGTTTGTAGCACATCTGGATAACCAGAGCAGGCTTCAATTTTCTGGGTTTGGGTGCCATCAGAGATGTCAAGTCATATGACCTATGGTTGCCATGTGGAAACATTTACCCCACTTTACTTATTCAGTGTCATATAGTCCCAGTTTTTTCTCAAACCATTTCTGGATCATCTTGAAAGTCAATCTTACCTTTCCTTGAAAGTGTTATCATATGACTAATACAACTTTGAAGACCTTTTTCGTGTGTGTGTGTGTGTGTGTGTGTGTGTGTGTGTGTGTGTGTGTGTATGCACATGCACACATGCATGCATGCACAAGCACGTGGTGTGTGCTTCTGTGTTTCTCAGTTTATGAGTGTTATCAACAGTCTCAATACTGAAACAAACTCTGTAGAGAGTCCATCATGCTTCTTCATCATTTCAAGAGAATAAATGTGTGTGGCCACCCAAGTTCTTTCTGGGCATGGAGTGCATTCCCGCTCTCTGCATCACTTTATTTGCTGTACTTTTCCTTTGCATTCTTCCAATTTCAGAAGCTTTGGAAGAATTATTCTTGATAGAGCTTGTCCTGTGAACATTCCCACTCAGCCTCACATCCCACCATGGAGGGCCCTACACTAGTTCCCACAGTGTGACCAAGGAACATCAGTGCCACTTGAAAACTAATTAAACATGTAGTTGAGATCTGCTCCAGACATGCAAGAACAGAAGCTGCAAGAAAGCTTGGACTCAGTAAGATTTCCAATTATCCAACTGAAGGTGACGTACAGGACTCAGAGTCAAAAATAAACTCTGAGGGAAGGATCAGAGCAAGTGGCTACAGCTGTGCTCTCAGATTTACTTTCATATTTTATTTTCACGCCTGATCTTAAGGCATCAGAGGAAAAGTTTAGAAAACAGTTATTTATAGATCTTAGTGTTGATGATAATAATACCTAATCTTTATACAACAGAGTTTGAATGTTGAAGCTTGTAATCCAAGGAAAGAGTGTGCCTGAGGAAATGGGGCAAATGCAGATTTCATTTACTAGTATAATCCTCTGCATATTTTACATGTGTGTATAATATATGCATCTAGACACACAGCTCACACTGGGTAATCTGATTGGCAGGGAGAAGCTGAACATTCGAGTGTCAGCTGCCAACTGCCTTTCTTCCATTGACGAAGTTTAATGTGGTAAGTAGAAACTGTACTTTTAGGCTCTGTGTTAGGTTGTCAACTATTCTGAGCGTCTAGGATGATTTCTGAAAACAAATGTTCAAACATACATATGCGCACACACATGCACGCACACGTAAAAGCTTCATAACAACAGCATAAGTAGAAGTTTTCCCGTTATTTTTTAATGGAATTCTTATTATGGGAAAAATGAATCTGGTACTTGTGGGAGACCAGCTCCCACATTTATTTACCCCATGGACTCTTGAGAAGTGAGGGATAAGAGATTTAGGTAGAAATACAGAGGAGAGACAGAAACGTAGGATAGCCTCAGGAGGGCCTGGGTCAAAATCCGCCAGCCCCTTCTCTTTCTACCAAAGGGCTTTTAAAACAATGCCAAGGGGTGGAGCAAAAGATCTCCCCCCAGCACAGCCAAGTGAGGAACATTCCAAACACCTTTTGAACAGGCACATGGGTAAGCTATCCCTGATGCATCCCTGCTAAATAAAGCAAGCTCAGATCTCACTAGGAAACCTTTGTGGGCTCCCACAAGTATGCATCAAATAATGCTCTTTAACAGGAACAGAAAAGTTGACATTTTATTTGCTAATAACTACATATTATAATAGCAGTTTTATTGTCTTTCCCCACAATTTGAATTCATTTTTTAAATTAACATAGAAAATATTGGATTTCATTAGGATCTTTTCATTCATATACAGTGTCAAACTTTGTTCTTATCCCAACCATTCATCCATAGGCCATTCTCTAGCATCTCTCTTAGGTTGTTGATCTTCCTTTTCCACTAAATAGTCCATGTTTCTGATCTTCTGTTACATACATTCCATTATTCTCTTTTGCTCCTTCCTGCTACTTTCTTTAGACCATTACTACTCCACTCATAATTCCCCTTTTCTTCCATTATATATATGTACACTAACCTATAATATTTATATATAATATCCTATAATATTTGTATAATATCCTATATTATACAAATTCCTATAATATTTATGTAGTATCTTATAATTATATATTTTATAATATTTAAATACAAAAGGAAATGAAATACTTGTCTTCACAAGTTTGCCCAGTTTCCCTTAACATAATGATCTCCAGTTTGATCTCTTTCCTGCATGTTTCATGATTTCATTCATTTTTACAGTAGAATAAAATCCATTGTGTACATGTACCACACCTTTTTTATCCTTTTATCTATTTATTGCTACTTAATTTTATTTTCTTGTTATTGTAAATTGTGCAGCAATAAATGTGTGTTTATCTTTGTGATGTGTTGACAAGAATTCTTGGATATATCCCAGGAACGGAAGCTGAACAAACTATATGGTAACCATTTTTAGGCATTGGGGAAACCTCGCACTAATTCTTACAGTGACAGTACGAATTTCTATTCCTATTGTTGGTATATGAGGGATCTTCTCTCCTTAAGTTCCCACTAAAATGTGATGTTTTTTTTTTCCTTGATGATAACCATTGATGATGGTTCATACTGAATCTCAAAGACATTAACTTTTTAACGCCTAAAGATTCAGGACACTTTTTCAAATATTTATTGGTAATTTGTATGTCTTTCTTTGAGAACTGTCTCTCCAATTCATTAATCCATTACTGATTAGAAGATTTGTTTGAGGGTATTATTTTTGGAGTTCTGTACTGATTGTTTCTCTGTCAGATGTATAATTGGCAGAGATTGTCTCCCCTTCTCCAGATTGTTCACTCTGGCCACTGTTTCCTTTGCTTTGTAGAAATGTCTTTAATTTCATGGAACTGCTTCTGTCAGTGTCTATGACCCATTCCTATGCCACTGCAGTCATTTTGGCAAAGTCTTTGCCTACACCTATATCTAAAAGGTTCCTGACTGTATTTTTCTCTGGACTGGTTTGTTTTCATCAGCCCAATGCTTGCCAAGATCAAGGTTTTCACAATACCAGCTACACTAGTGAATTCACTCTCTCTATCAACTAAAGAATTGAAAAGACAGGAAAAGTGTTCAGAATGCAGTAAAGTAAAAGTTTACTGGCAAGTATCACAGGTGCTCAGAGGAGGGAACCCCAGTGCTGGGGGTCAGTGGACAGGCCTTGGCATGGTATTTTTTAAAAGTCCTTTGGGGACTTCTCTTCTGTTGTCCTTCCCCCTCCATGCTATTAGGGCTCTGCCTGATTAAGAGTTGTTTCCAAGGCATGTCTGATCAGTTCATTGGATTCTCCAGTGTATCTAGGAGTTCCAGGGATCACTGAGTGGATCCTCATGTCACCAGTCCAGCTATACCTGAACTGACTGAGATGATACTCTCTCAAGAAAAAAAAAATAAAACTTATGTTTGATGAGAAATAGTAATTGGAAGGAGGCTTAGTTCTTGCAGTAAAATAGAAATTAGCATCAGATGAGCCACAATTTGAGGGTCAGAAATAGTTGTGACTGCCTCAAAGCCATGAAGACAAAGAAAAGCAGGATCTAGACACTTAATAATCAATGAGCAAATCCTTTCAAGAAGCTTGGTTGTCTTTCCAATTCCTCCTGCCTCCACTTGTCCTCTTAGGACCTTGGTTTTATTGGGCATCCTCTACTTTGATAGAAATTTATCATATCATAATATTTTATGAGTAAAAGTTGGACTTTTTCACACACACTGAGAATGTAAATGATTTCTGCTGTCATATAGTTTCAAAGGAAAATAGGAATTTGAATTAAGTATGAATTTGACATTTAGCTCTCATGTCAATGGAGGTTTTAGTTAATTCATAGGCTTTTTACTATAATTATTTCTGTTTTCATTTTCTAGATTTATTTATACTTGATTCTATTGTGATCTTGGAGAAAGCAGGCATGTCTCATGTAATACCTTATTTTTATTTTTCTTTCTAGAAATACAAATCCTACCAGCCTTGTACAGAGTTGCCCTTATATTTATGGATGAGGTTTTTTTCCCTTATTGCTTCTTTTCTATTATCATGTCATTAAAATTGACTAGGAAACTATTTCTTGAGACATGAAATAATATGTCTTCTCTTTCTGGAAATCTGTTTCCCACAGTAGATCATTAGTTGCACAATATCCTTCAAATCCTTAGACTTGGGAGTCAGATATCTTAGGTTGTGTCTTCACTTTGTGTGAAAACACAATTGATACCAGAGTCCCATAAAATAAGGCTCTCACATATTTTCTCCATGTCTTAAGACGAATAAAGAGTTCGTATCAACTTCTTTTGTAGTTTCATCAGATTATCTCTGTAGGATTATAACAGAATACACTTAGCTAGGCATCTTAAGGACTGAAACATCAAACCAGCCACATTTTCTACATTACCCTGCATTTCTCCCAAAGATTAACTCAGATGGAGCTAATATTGCATTAACTGTTTTTAGCTTTGCTGGCTAAAATAGTCTCAAAAGGAACATTCTATTCTAGAATCCTTTACTGAATTAGTTTAATTGTATTTAATAATACTTTGAAAGTACCTGAATATGTTTAAATTTTACTACAAACATTTCCTTATTTGAGTAATTATCTAAACTGGATAATCATTTGGATTTTTTCTGGTATTTGGCCTCACTTGCAATAAGTGGCATGAAAAGATATTATACTGAACAATCAATTAGTTCAGATTCTAGAATTCAGTTATGTATAGCTAATGTAGGAGTAAAATCAGTCTTAGCCTTTTCCCTTAAAAAGTTTACCTGTTGATAATTCCACTCTGATAGAGATCTAGCACAGTAGTTTTAGGGAGTGCTGATACTTAGGATTAAAAATCTTCTCTCTAACAGATCATTCTCCCTAAGCCTTCTTTCAAATGACTGCAGGTATAAGGACACAAAATAAATATCTTAAACAAAATTCTAGAGAAACTGAGATATGTGATTTATATGTCCACATTATGATAATCATGTCTAAACACAATGAGAATTTCATCAGTGATAAGAACTATTAAATTTGTCCTAAATCAATTATGAAGTTAAAAAAACAGTAATTGAACTTAAAGTCTCCAGTGCAGACTTGAAAGTAGATGAAATTAAGCAGAAGAAAGAAATAGTAATCTCAAAATCAAATCATTGGAGAATTTCCATCAAAAGGATTAAGAAAACCCAGACTGAGTGAATGTAAATAACCACAATAGTAGAAGAAATAACAAAACTAGATACCTCAAACTTCAATTACATATTATAAAACTACACTAACTTGTTGTTCAAATCTAAGGTGATCTTATAATAAAAAGCCCAGAGACAGATATTGAGGTGAAAGCTGAAAGATCAGAGAAGCAGAGCAAGCCACAGCCAACCTCACCTTGCTAACTCCTCAGCCTATCCTATTTCCTCACACTGAAAGCCTCTGAGTCCTCACCCAAAAAGATCTCAGCTGAACTGCTTTAGTTCCTGTTTCCTCACGCCTTACACACCTTTCTCTGCCCAGCCATGTCACTTCCTGGGATTAAAGGAGTGTGTGCTTCCCAGTACTAGGATTAGTATGGTGTGTGCCACCATTGCATGGCTCTGTTTCCAGTGTGGCCTTGAACTCACAGAGATCCAGGTGGATCTCTGCCTCCTGAATGACAGAATTAAGGCTGTGTGCCACCACCATCTGGCCTCTATGTCTAATCTAGTGGCTGGTTCTGTCCTCCGATACCCAGGCAATTTATTAGGGTACACAATATATCACTACAATAACTACAATATATCACTACTGGAACACAAAACCAGCTTAGAAGTAGATACATAGCTACACAGACCATTGAAACAGAATAAATAAATACAAAATAAAACTAATCCTTGACTAGGGTTTCAAAACTAATGGAGAAAGGATAATCTCTTTTAAAAAATTTAGAAAATGGCACATTCACATAGAAATAAGTGAAAGAGGACCCATCTAGTCACCAAGCCCCAAACTCAACTCAAAGATTAATGATTTAAACACAATATCTGATAAACCCTAAACTCCTATGAGAAATTACATGAGAAAGGTTCAATGTATTGCTATTAGCATTGATTTTGGAGAGATGACCCAAAAAATATTGGCAACAAAATAAAAAATAGAGAACTGAAATTATATAAAACTAATACTGTCTCCATAACAAGAGTCAATATTCATGAGCAAACACATCGTTAAACAGTGTATCTCACAAAGAGTTAATATTCAAATTATATAACTCAATGACAGAGCCGATAAGGCTGTAAATGGAATAAAGACTTAAACAGTTGTTCAGTGTAGCCTAACAAATGAACATGCTCAAAGTTACTAAACAGAGGAATCTAGTTACAATTAAAGTAAAAAAAAATCACCCACACTGGTAAGGATGTTGCAATATGTATTAAGAAACAAATAGATAAGTGTTAGTGAGACAGTGGAATGCTTGTACATAAGGAGTTGGGGCATATAATGGTGCATCTGCTATGGGAAATAATTATGCCATTTCATCAGAAATATTTGCAAAAGAACTATGATATAATGTAGTGATCAACTTGAGGTATTTTTATAAGAAGTAAAATCAGTATCTTGATGAGATGTTACAATCTGTAGTTCACTATTACATTATCAATGGAGACCCAGTTGTGGAAACAAATTAAATGTCCCCTGATAAGTGAATAAATAATAAAATGTATTGCATACATGTCATCTGTGATTTTATTCAGTTCTTAAGAAGTGGGGTAGTTCAATAAGAAACCATTAGGAAATATGTAGAAAAGGAATTGACAGCTTTTGGAAGTTATGACTGGTTAAATGTGATCTTAATTACATTTTAAAAAATCTCAACATTACTATTTAGACATATAATATAATGTTTCAAGGCACTTATTACTGAAAACTCATAATCATACTAAAGATTTTATGTGTAATATATGTGTTGAAATTCTCACTTACTGTAAATCATCTCTTATGTGTACAAGAACTCTTGAAATAAGCATATATATATAATATATATTCAAGTATATATTAATGCATTAATATCCTCAGAAAGATTTGAGTTTAGATTCACCAGACTCCAGATTTAAATGACTTGGAAATGGATTAATACGTTATTTCTGCATGTACTATGCATCTGTTTCCATAGTGGACACTCATGTAAAGTAGAGCATGTATCTTCTGGCACAGAGCAGATGGAGACAAAAGTTAAAATGATTCTGATATGTTCAAATGAAGTCACTTCTGTATTCAATTTATTTTCTGCTAGTAAATTAGGATACTAGATGCAATGAAGAAAATTAATAATCATAGTTTATGAAATGTGTAAATGTGTTTTGTGGTGGTTGTTCTACAGAATTCTGGTACATGGTACAGTTTTAATTTGTAGACTTTTGATTGCACAATTCATGCCACATTAGACTTGCTAATTCCATACAGACTATTACTACTATCATTACGTTCTTCAGAAAAAAATGCTACTCATTATTTCCCCTTATATGTATGCTCTGAGAATGTGGAAAATTGTTGAGGATACTATGTCCAAGCTGGTCACCCATGGATAGGTAATGAGCATACCTTAGAAAGGTTAATTTTCTTTTACAGAATAGCCTAAAAGCAAAAGCCAAAAGAGAATAAACCATTTATCTCTTATTTTTCTTATTGAAAGGTTTAATTATAGCTTTTATTTCAACTTACGTTAAACCTTTCCCTGTGTATCTGTTGAATTCCAGGAGACATAATTTATTCTTTACCAGAATATTTACATCATTTAGACTAGCTTTAAAGATTACTATTTCTATTTTCCTACATTTTCTTTGATGTTTTACCGTAGGCTTTCCACTTTCCATTTTAATGTCTTATGCACATTTATTCCTCCATGAAATTAAATCTATTGGGTTTTAAGCCATATGCTCTGGATAATTCTTTTGGGTGAATGCTGGAAATTGTAAATGTAAACTACAGTAGAAAAAAACTTAACATACGCTAGAAAATGTCCTTAGACATCAGTAGTGGAAAGAATCCCAACTAAAACCTCCAGACACGATTTGATCATAAACCTCTCAAGCAGAAAATTGGCAATCACTGTAGAAACAATTCCTCAGGAAGGTATTCAACTTTCAAATAACCCTGAAACAAAGCAACCCAATGACATTTGCTTCCTGAAGAGGAAACCTTACAGGTCTGTCTCTATCAGGGTCCTCCGGAATAAAGTCTTGTGTAAAACATGGAAAACTGTCTCACTGGACAATGAGAGCAGGTTTTGACACATGGAGGGTAAAAACAAGGGCCACTTGTCTTCTGGATAGTAAAGAGACAACAATTAGTCCCATAGCCTTTGGGAGATGGCATAGATTTGAATGGCACAGGTTAGGTCAAGATCATAAAAACAGACACCAGGCCTCATTAACTGCTCAGTGAATGAAAATATACCCTTAACCTTTTGGATAATTCAATAAAATCAGTGCAAGTATTGAATTAGTCAGAACATGAGGAGGAAATAGTAATCAATGTTTTGTGCTTCTTCCATTTTCCTTAAAAGATTAACTAAAAATTTAAAACATTTAATGGAGGCTATAATTTCTTAGGGTTCTATCCTTCAACATGACATGTTACATATTGCTATAATTTTAATTTGAAGTGTTCTTTAGAGATACACAAGTTAAAATTTTGGATCACAGCTTATAGCACTCTTAGGAAGTGGTAGAGCCTTTAAGACATGCGCATGGTAAAAGGATATTGTATTATTGGAGATATGGCGATGGAGTAGGTACTTGATTCTGGACTTTCTTCTTTATCTTTCTTTTCTTCTTAGCTTCTCTGCCATGAAATGAATATTCTCTGTGATGATTTATAAAGATTGGAAACTTGAGGAAATGTAGAATTCTCTAAGAGACAAATTTCCTGGTGTGTTTGTGAGGCCATTTCTAGAGAGGTTCAAGTACTCTGGGAAGACCAATCTTGAATGTCGGCATCATGGTTCCATGGACTGAGATCTCAGACTGACTAAAAATAAAAGCAAATGGAGCACCCACATCTATTTCTCTCTAGGTCCTGACGGCTCACAGTGTTACTAGTTATCTGATATTTCCACTCTCATGTCTTTTTCACTATGAAGATACAGATTTAACAAAATCCAACAGAGCAAACACTGAGTTCTGTAGCTCCATATCCAACATCTGGGTTCCAGATGGAATCATTTGTGCTCTAATAGATTTGTATAATAGCTCTGACCTTCCAAGTCTGCCTGCTACAGCACATTTGACCTTTCCTTTTAGTTAGCTCAATTCCAGAACTGCTGCTTTCCTTGGCAGATGTTCTGTGGTCTTGGTGTGTCCACAGTACTGTCATTTCCATTCATTGCAATTTAGGTTGTTTGCTTTCTTTGTTCATACCAAGGCTTCTCATCACTCCTTGCATGGGATCTAATCCTACCACATACTGTTTGGCCTCCGCAGCATTTTGAAACCTTAATGTTAATCTTAATTATCTCCTCTTTCTTGTACCTTTCATATTTAGAGTCAGTACCATCTGGATAGCAATGCTTACTTCTACTGTTAGCTCAAGATACAACCTTGAACCATGATCCAAAATAAAGCCTTGCTTAAATTGCTTCTTGTCAGGATTTTGCCAATGCAACTAACAAAGTAATTAATACAGAAAATTGCTACTAATAAATGAGGGCATTGGTTTCGTAACTATAAACATGCTGTTCACAGGATTTTTGAACTGGTTTTCCAAAAGAATGCAAAAAAAAAAAACCTCAGTGCTGCAGGCTGGAAAAGACCTCAGAACACAACAAGCAGAGCTTAAGAGGCATTCATGTAGAAGTTTGCGCAACTGAAATGAAACAGAAATGTGAACAGCAGTGACTTTGCTCATGAAGTTTCAGGAGAAACAAGAACCCTATTGGGAACAAGGTTAGAGGCCATCTATGCTCCATTTTAGAAAAATAATATGGCTACATTCTGCCTGTGCCCTGATTCCTTGTGTAAGGCTGAATTAAAAACTGACTTAATTTTACAAGTGACTTTTCAAGATAGAACAGCATCCAGGCTGTGGTATGATTGGTGCTCACTGCTCTTAGTTATCCCTATAGTGATAAATGAAGAGAAAAATATGAAAAAAAAAATGTGGAATCTGTCAAGGAACAGAGCATGAGTGAGTTTCAAACTTCAGAGAAAACAGTTACAGAAAAAGTGGCTATAAACTTGTTAAAGGGTCTGTGACACTTAGAGAAGCCTCTACCCTACACTGGGCCAATAGAAAAGTTGCCCATTGGGCAATACCCTACCCATTGAAGGTTCCAACTTACAAAAACTCAAACTCATTTGAAAAGAGAACTTCACCTGAAAGAGTCAAAACATGTCCCAAAAGGCCACCAAGGGAAGTGTTTTCAAGGTCATACATGAAGAAACACAAGGCTGCTGAAGTTGTAGTCCAAAAGAGCAGACTAAATCTTTACCTGGCAAGAGAACTTAGCAGTATTAGCTACATGACATTGATTTTTTTAGTTCTACAAGATGAAAGAATAAATGGTCATTGATGCTTATATCAAGGGTTCAGAAAGCAAAGGAATCCAGCAGTATGTATTAGTGTGAGGTTCCTTGAACACCGTCCTTCAAGGCCATTGATAGAATCTGGGAAGGTAAACAGTGGAAACATACAAAGTAACTAATAGTCTTATAGCACCTGTGGCTGCTACCATGAAGTCTGTAATGCACAAAGCTGGAGAAATTCTAAGAAGCAACTACTGTCTGAATTCTGACAAAAATATACAAAATAAACCATTCCTCTCTTTATGTTGATTTTACTATGTGTTTTGTCAGAAATCTGACTGACTATATATGGATTACATACAAATATATACACTCAAAATATAAACTAAACACACATGCATTATAAACATTAATAAATATATATTAAACTACTTTTCCTTACACTTTCTGAATATCACTTTGAATATCTGCATCTCTATTTCAATTGTTAATCATTTCCAGAAAGTATTAGAATTCAACTGATAGAAGCTTCAGAAGAGCTATTCTAACGATTGACTTAAAATTCATGACAAAACTTCAGAGCAGATCCTAAAATGACTCTTAGGATTTAGAAATATTGCACAATCTTTTGCTGTGCTACTCACACATACTAATACACATACCTCAAAGTAAATAGGCATAGATTGTAGTCTACAGGACACATTCACATGTAAATGTCTTATACTTGTGATATGCTCATCTGTAGCTAGAGTTTTCCTGCCTGACCCACAGTCAAGACAAATCTCTGTCACCTGCCAGTCCCACAGCCGCTCAGACCCAACCAAGTAAACACAGTGACTTATATTGCTTACGAACTGTATGGCCATGGCAGGCTTCTTGCTAACTGTTCTTATATCTTAAATTAATCCATTTCTATCAATCTGTACCATGCCACGTGGCTCATGGCGTACTGGCATCTTCACATGCTGCTTGTCATGGCAATGGCTGGCAGTGTCTCCCTCTGCCTTCCTGTTCTCTCAATTCTCCTCTCTGTTAGTCCCGCCTATACTTCCTGCCTGGCCACTGGCCAATCAGTGTTTTATTTATTGACCAGTCAGAGCAATTTGACATACAGACCATCCCACAGCACTTATCTCTAAAACATTTGTCTCGTTTGTTTTTCCCAGCCTAATATTGGCAGCAAAATGAACATCTGGACTCAGGCTTTGTGTTTGTTTGTTTCATTCATTCCTTTATTTGCATTTCTTGGCTTAAGGAAGTGATGGCTTTGCTTGTCCAGAACATACTCTGTTGGGATATGTATCTATAACCCATCCCACACTATGTGTTTTAAAGACAGGCAAATGCATGAAATTGTAGGAAGGATCAAAGGTAATCACACAAATTGAAAAATACTTAAGAACTCAAAATGATAATGTATATAGATGAACAAAAGGTTCCATTCACATTTACAACTGTCAGCCCCATCAATTACAGGGCAGAAAGGATTGGGCATTGGCCCTGGGCAGGAGTTGACTGACCTAGGTTAGAGTCCTCATTACCTGATAATTTGATGTGGTAAATTTATTTTGAGTTGCTGGGCGGTGGTGGCACACGCCTTTAATCCCAGCACTCAGGAGGCAGAGGCAGGTGGATCTTTATGAGTTCAAGGCCAGCCTGCTCTCCAAAGCGAGTTCCAGGAAAGGCGCAAAGTTACACAGAGAAACTGCCTCAAAAAAATATTGTGAGTCTTGGTTCATTTTTCACATAGTAAGTTTAAACTCAACTAAATCACTCTTATGTTTAAAGATCTATAAAGTAAATTATAATGAAGTTGATTCCCAGAAAATATCGAAGATATATTTAGGATCTTGTTTGAAGAGAAAGTGTTATGTGGAAAGGGTTTTAAAACTAAATGAATAAAAGGAGCTCTCATTAAAAATAGATAAAATGGAAGGAGGCATTAGTAATTAAAATGGTTTAGCACCAATAACTTGAAAACTTTTATATCTGTATAATAATTTATTCAAAAAACAGTGAGCAAATAAGCAGTCACTACATTTCACCCAAATTTAAAAGAGATTTTACTAATTTAAGAGAAGAAATATGTTTTATTGATGTTGCTTCATACTTGATATAACATTTTATATTTCCCAAAATTAGGTTATTGAATCTAATTAGCTATGTACCCTGTCAATCCCAATGCACTCATAAAATTTGAACAAGATAGTATTAGGCTGAACATGCTAACCACGAATATATCCACAGCAATAGCATGTATAAGGTGATAATAAATTTTCTAGAAAGCTGAGTGGGTTATAAAAGAACAGTTTCATTGATAGATTAATTCAAATTTAGGAACATTAGCTATGCAGTTTTTTGTGATAAAATGGTACGATGCAACTCAGGAGCAGAAGTGGTTGCCAGTTTGAAATATGTTTCTTACTGAAAAATCCATTGAACAGCTGTTCAATCACAAATAAATCCTTGTCATTTATATTATAATTTTATTGTGCTTTGCTTTTGTTTCTCTGAAGCTATTGGAAAAGCAGATTAATGTGATTAGGTGACTTAGGGTCTTCATTTAACCCAACTTTTAATTTTATCAATGTCTCAGTATAATTTTGTTGCTTGAATTACATATTTTAATTTTCATCATTTATATTCCTAGTATTACCAAAACAGAATTTTAGATTTTGTTTTAAATTTTTCTTCAATGGTTTTGTATGTGTCTTGTGCCACATGTTTGCAGATGTTCAGAAGGCCATAAAGAGTGTTAGAGCCTCTAGACCTAAACTTATAGGTAGTTGTGAGTCTCACATAAGTTCCTGTACTCACACCTGGGGCCTATGGAAGAACAGTAAGTGCTTTTAATCATGGAGCTATTGCCCTAGCCTAAGCATTTGCTTTTGTGTATGTGTGAACTAGTGAGATTTTATTGAAGTTCCTGATAAGAATGTGGATGATGAGGTACTTACAGAAATAGGGATTACTCAGTGGTAGTTGTAACAAAAGATCACCCCATCCCAACGTTGGTGATGGATCATGAAAGATGGACACCAATGCACTACTTAACACATCAGTGTCTCTTCCAGGCCGTTCAGCTGGGCTAAACCTCTTCCAGGCAACTGGTTGGATCTTTGTCTAGGTGTGTCTTGTATAGTTGAGAGCACCTGAAACTTCTGAGTTGTTTACTACAATGGATTTTAAAGGGCATTCCCTCAGAAGATCTTAAATTATTATAACTTTCCCAGTCCTAAGGAGCTTCTTAGGAAGTGTTTACATAACATACAATTAACATATGAAGCACTAAAGGTTATTTGACACATGATTCTGAAGGTTCTCATGGGCAATTGGAAAGCTTCTCTCTCTGAGCCTTTGGCAGAGGCAGCATATTGTGGTAGGACCTCATAGTGGGATAAACCACTTATATCATGAATGAGTAGATGAGAAATGAGCTAGGCTACCACACTTCTATTTTTAGCTTATATCCAGTGACTTAGGACCTCTCAGTGGGCTCTTTGAAGGCTCCACTGCCCTTTAAAAGTTTTCCATAAGAACTAAGCCTTTCGTTTACCATGTGGACTTATAAGGGATAGTGTCTATTTTTAGACATTGTGACATCAACTCATTCAGATTCTAAATATCCATTTATAAGATAGTATCCATCTCCTTGGTCCATTTGTTATTGTTTTATTAATAAAAACTTTAAGGCTTTGAAGCTTAATGAGTCACCCAAAGGCATAGATAATAGTAAATACCAAAGTTCTGAATGCAGAATCATCACCATGTTACATCCTTCCTCCTTGACTTCTGTCTTTGAGACCCCTTTTTCTTTTTCTTCTAATTAACTGTGCTGTGCTATGTTGTCAGCACTCCAGTCATCTAAGATATTTTTGGCAAAGAACCTTTATTAGCTTTTTTCTTTTTCTGAGATAATTAAACTATAACATTCTTTCCTTCTTTTTTTTTCTCTCTGAACCCTCCCATTTACCCATCTCCACTCTTCTTCAATTTTATGGCCTCTTTCTTCACTAATTGTTATTGCATGTATATGAAGAAGAACTCAAAGCATTCCCACAAAATTCAGGATCAAGACAGTGATGTCCACACTTCCCACTGTTGATCTACATTGTCCTTTAACACTTAGTTGGACCTATCAGGTAAGTGACAGAGATAAAGGGAATACCAATTGCATAGGAAAGAAGTCAATCTGAGAAATCTTACAGCTAATCAATACATTCATCAATGTATCAGATTGAAAAATTAACATTTAAATATCATATATTCAATCAAGGTCACCCAAGAAAAAGTGTTCCATTTGCAATCACCCAAAAATATTTTGAAATAAATCCAACCAAGAAGTGAAAGACTTGCATAATGTAAACTTTAAGACACTGAAAAAAAAAAAAACTAAAGAAACACTAGAAGATGAAAAGGCATCCCATGCTCAGAGACTGTGAAAAATGGCAATCCTACCAAAAGCAATCTACAGATGCACTGCAATCCCCACCAAAATTCTACTGTGATTCTTCACCGATTTTCAAAAACCAATTTTGTTTCATTTGGAAATACAGAAGATTCAGGATATCCAATACAACCATGAACAACAACAGTAAAGAACAAAATGAAACCTGTAGAAGTATGTCCATCCTCGATTACAAGTGAAAATTACATGGCACTGTCATAAAGTAGACTTATTGATTGATGGAATATAATTAAAAGTCAAGTGTAAATCCACACTCTCACAACCACCTGATTTTTGAGAGAAAAAAAAACAATAAAATACATTGTGAAAAACAGAGCACTATTACTGAATGGTGCTGGTCAAGATGGATAGCTACATGTAGAAGAATGAAATGATCCTCCTCTCTCATTCTAAACAAAACTCAACTCCACATAGATCAAGAGCGTTAACCTAAAACCTGATACGAGACTATGATGGAGAAAAAAGCAGGGAATGTACCTTAGCTCATTGTGAAGGGAAAGCTCATTGAACAAGACCCTGCTAGTATATGTTTTAAGGCCAACAATTAACAAAGGGAACTCTGGAAACTAGACCATTTCTGTACAGCACAACACACTATCACTGGAATGAAGAGGCAGTCTACAGAGTAGAGAAAAATATGTTTACCAATTATATATCTAATAGTGTGTTGGTATCTAGACTACATAAAGGACTCAAAAAGAAACCAAAAAACCAACCTAACTGAAAGTAGAGCATAAAACTAAGCAGAGAATCCAATAAAGATGAAATACAAATGTCTATGATACATTTACAAAATATTCACAACCCTTAATCATAAAGAAATGCAATTTTTACATTTTGTCTTATGCCAAATTAGAATGACTTAGATAAAATAAAACAAAACACACACAATAAATTACAACAAATGCTGGCATGGATATGGGGAAAGGAGAATGCTTATTTACTTCTGGTGAGAAAGTGAGAATACAAAATGGTACAGATACTATGGACATTAGTGTGGAGATTCCTCAAAAAATTAAAATAGATCTTCTATATAATCCAGCTATAACACTCATGAGCATCTACCTAAAGAAGTCCATCTTCTACTCTAAAGATACTTATTCATCCCTGCTCCTTGTTTCTCCAGCCACAGTATCTAGAAATTGAAACAGCCTAACTGATGAATGGATAAGATAAATGTGGTATATTGATGCAATGAATGCTATTCAGCTACTGAGAACAAGAAAGTTAAGAATTTCCAAACTCAATGGACAGAGCTGGAGAACAATAATTCTAAGTGCAATTCTGAAAACGCAAGAAGACAGGTGTTATATGTGTTTTCTGATCTGTAAATGCTGGCTTTAAATCTTCAGGTACGTGTGCTACATTTGAAATGCCTAGAGATCAGAAAATTCCTAAGGAGTCATGGTGAAAGAAGTTCAAGTGAAAGTAGATAGAATGAACATGTACAAAGTGTTTAAAGAGAGTAAGGGAAAAAGAAGGCTAAACTAGAGAGGAGCAGTGGAGGTTAGATTAGAAGAAAGAATATGCAGAGAGATAAATAACACTAAAGACTTTTTAAAAATGTCATATGAAAGCCTACAACTGTAGAAGCTTGCCCCAAACAACATATATTGGAGTTATTGTAAGTATATGATGTATATGTATGTATGTATGTGTATTAGAGTTAGATTATAACAGGGCAACAATGCCCCTACTGGACATGAGAAACTAACAAATAAAAATACTGATACCAGCAATGATTTGCTTATTTTGGAGTTATTGGCTAATGAGGTACATTAGACAACCAAACAGTGTAGGTTATTGCCTTTGCTCTTTATTATTCTCTAGAGCTTGATGATAAGACCCTATTACTGATGAAGGGCATACTTGAGTCACATAATATAGCTAAATCCAGTTTTTAACTATTTGTAAACTTCAAACCCACTTGATAGCTTTCATAGAGCTGGAAGGTGCTGTACGTCTACCAGAAAAAAAAGTCATAATCAATCATACTATGAACCCTGTGAGCTACAATAATGAATGGCATAGAGTGACATACCCTTTGTTGCAACAATGGCATGAATATCATTGGAATAACCAACCATTATTGGAGAAATTATTTTGGCCACTCCATGTAGTTAAAAGGATATTTATTTAATGGCGTAACTCACAAATTAAGTAATGGGTAGGTCGCAGGGTCTGGGGAAGGTGTAATGCAGTCCAGCGGTGTTCTCCGGAGCTCTGCACCATCAATCTCCACCAGTCAGCGTTCTGGCACCGAGAGAGCTCCCAGAGAGAGCGCTGGCCCATCCAGCTCTCGGGTCCCCAGGCGCCTCCCCTCGCCCCGCCTCGTAGGCGTGACAGTTGCCAGAGTCTCAATGGGGGTAGGAACTTCCAGAACCAAGCTGGAAAGGCTACCCACTACATCTCCCCCTTTTTGTCTAAATAAGAAGGTTCTAAACTAATACAAGACTATATACAAAGGAATGGTTATCAAATATTGCCCAGAAATAATGAGAGATAATGACCTAGATAAGATGTAACTACAATCAATGCAAACAATATCAAGCAAGAAACACATACTAAAATCTAGAGAAGTATAGAGCATAGGTAAACAGCATGTTATAAAGATCATTCAAAGGTGTCCTATCCTAAAGAACCTGAATCTAATACTTAATATGTTCTATCTAAGATATTATATATACTAAGTTGTAACTATAACTGCTAGTCTTCAATCCCATCAAAGACCTGATTGGAACATAATGGTCCCTGAGAAATGGTAGATGGATGCAAGCAACTTTCGGGAATCTTGCAAGAGTAGACCAAGACAGCTGGCAGCCTGGACAGTCACCTAATGTTTCTCAGCATTGTTGGTGCATTCAAATTGGCTACAGGCCTAGAGTATCTGACAGACCATTTTCAGAAGCAGGATTTCTGAAAGACCATCTTACCCTGTCTTGGCAGAGTACAGTGGTCGCTTTCCTTGTGTCCCGCTTGTCCAGAAAGGACAGCATTGCATTTGTACTGTCAGCCATCAAGGCAAGGGCAGTTCTTTGCCCAGTAGGCCATTTTGTGCCAAAAGACAAACTTCCAAATGGAAATGTCTTAGAAGCCCAACATTCTCTCGGGATCAATTGGTGCAGCCAGGAGCAATTGTGTCTCACGTCAACAGAATTCTAAGTTATTTAAATGCCATATTCTCCAAGTCTATGAAGTGTTTGAAGATTACCTGCCCATCTGACCTATGTATCTGTAAATCTGGATAACCTAACTAACGTAACTATAGAGATGACAGGCATAGGCGACTATAAATCTATAAATCTTATCTATCAAAATAACCTAAGGACTAAGGCTTCATGTAAATAAGGTAAACAGTCTATAAGCAAATGTATGGTGAAGAACGATGACTTCAAAATTATGACAATACACAAGATATTTATAACAGGGGTAGGAATATATAGTGCGATATGCAATATGACAATAATATTAAATATATATCAATATACCGAATATCCTAAACAGAAGTAGAACATATATAAAGTATGACAGATATAAATTTACATTTGTATCAATATAAAAATGTTTCAAATAAGAGTAGAAATATATGTACATTATAACAAATATAGTTCTGTATTTGTATCAATATACAAATCTTAAACAGGAGTATAAAAATAGTTTACATTTGTATCAACATATAAGAATCTATAACAGTACAAAGTACAGTGCAAATTATCTAAGGTTGCTATTTTACTAAGTTTGTTTACTAGTATATACAATGATTTACCATCATATCTTATACCTATCTGTTCCATTTCTTCTCCCCCCACCCCCCTTTTTTTTTTACAATCCTGAGTTAATATTTTCTTCCACCCCCAACCCTATAACCGTCATCCATAACCCTGAGAATTATGAAACCTAAGGGAGAAGGGGCGTCGTTTTCTTAGAATTGCTTCCTGCCGTTTAGGGGGTGATGTTATCTCTGTTGGGTACTGTGAGAAAGCTCAGATAGTTAAATCTCAGTTAGACTAACTGTAGGTTCTGCAGCAAGTTTTAGAGTAATGGGTAAGATTGTCTGAAATTCTGGCAAGAAGTGTAGTATGATGCTGATTACCATGGCATCATTCTGGATTGGGTAGAGTTGTTGTTGTTGGGGCCCCATCTTCCTTCTGGTGACTTCTGAGGTCGCTATTGGAAAAACTTATTTGTTATCAAAAATGGGAGGTTTGGATTTAAAGAGGACATAGCATGTAAGAAAGGATTCTGAGAAATCAAGAGTACGCATGGAGAGAATTAGAATTTAGAAGACAATGGTCCCTTTTTATTGGTTTCCTTCTGTCTCACACCAGAGGGCTCTTCTGATATGGGACTGAAGAATCTCTTAAACTTTTCTTTTAGCAATATGCTTGGGTTTAGAGAAGGAGTGAGCCAATTCCATCTCCAAAGCCAGCTTGGCTATAATTGAACTGGAACCACAACTTTCCTAGATTGATAGAGAGAAAGATGTTAGACAGTGAGATTTTACCATGTGTAGATTGGTACCAATAGATTCTTCCTTTCTGCTGTAAACATCCGGATATCCAAGGCCTTATGAGTTTTGGAAGATGGGTATTTCCATTATCCTGGAAAGACAAAAACAGAACCCTACTCCACCCTTTGATTGTTAAATTTTTCTTACAACTTGTAGAGATGTCACATTGGTGGATGATCTTTTACTTCTCTTCATCAAGGGGTTTTTCCTGTTCGAATCGAATTTTTATTAATTTTGTTGGTATCCATAGCTTTTCTTCTCCTGCAGAAACAAAGGCAAAACCCCTTCCCCAACGTAGAACATATCCAGGTTTCCATTCTGAGGTCAACACATCCTTGAAATAAACTGGTTGGTTTAGTTCAGGAGTTTTGTCTGTTGTCCAGTGTCTCTCCGCAGCTGTTGTTCCTTTCTCATTAGCATTGAGAAAATTCAAGGTTAATAAAGCACTATGCAGTCTATTTCTAGGAGTCATTGTTACCTGTTGCTGTTTATTTAGCATATCCTTTAAAGTTCGATTGGATCTCTCTATGACTGCTTGGCCTGTGGGATTGTGTGGTATACCTGTAACATGCTTTATATTATAATAAGCAAAGAACTGTCTCATTTTATTGGAGACATAAGCTGGAGCATTGTCTGTCTTAATTTGTACAGGTATTCCCATGATGGCCATAACTTCTAATAGGTGTGTAATCACAGAATCAGCCTTTTCAGAACTCATAGGAGTTGCCCATTGAAATCCTGAATAGGTGTCAATGGTATGATGTACATACTTTAATCTTCCAAATTCTGCAAAATGAAACACATCCATCTGCCAAATTTCATTTCTTTGTATATCTTTTGGATTACTCCCTGCAGGTAATGGAGTTTGGTTATAGATGGAACAAGTAGGACATTTTTTCACAATATCCTTAGCCTGTTGCCAAGTGATGGAGAAATCCTTCTTCAAATCTTTGCTATTTATATGGTGTTTCTTATGATATTCTGAAGCTTCTAGCACATTACCTATTAGTAACTGATCAATCTCATCATTACCTTGTGCTAAAGGTCCTGGCAGACCTGTATGGGATCTGATATGTGTTATATATATAGGATGTTCCCTTTTTCTGATGATTTCCTGCAATTGTATGAATAATGAAGTTAATTCTGTATTATCAGGAATAAATTCAGCAGTTTCAATATGTAAAACAACTCTCTCTGCATATTGAGAGTCAGTGACTATATTGAGGGGTTCTGTGAAGTCCATCAGTACCATAAGAATGGCATACAGTTCTGCCTTTTGTACAGAGCTATATGGACTTTGCACCACTTTACTTAAGTCTCCTGATTTATATCCTGCTTTCCCTGATTTATTTGCATCAGTATAGAATGTGAGGACTCCAGAAATTGGCTTTTGTCGTACAATGTGAGGAAGGACCCATTCAGTCTTCTTTATGAATTCTATTCTCTTGCTTTTGGGATAGTGGTTGTTAATCTCTCCCAAAAAGTTACTGCAGGCTCTCTGCCAGTATTCATTATCTTTCCATAGTGATGAAATTTCCTCATTAGTTAATGGTACTACAATTTCTGCTGGGTCCATTCCTGTCAACTGGCAAAGTCTTAATTTACCCTTTTGAATCAAATCAGAGATCTTTTCTATATAAGTCTTTAATTTCTTATTTGGTTTACGTGGTAGGAATATCCATTCCAATATAATATCTTCCCTCTGCATCAAAATACCTGTTGGGGAATGTCTGGAGGGGAATATGACAAGAATGCATTTAAGTTCTGGATCCACACGATCCACATGTGCTTCTCAAATTGTCTTTTCTACTAGAGCCAATTCCTTCTCAGCTTCGGCTGATAATGCTCTTGGACTATTTAATTCTTTGTCCCCTTCTAGAGTATTAGCCAAATTTTGTAGTCCATCTTTGGGTATTCCCATGATACCCAGTAAGTTGGAAATGCTTCCTAATAACTTTTGAAAATCATTAAGAGTCTTCAATGTATCTCTTCTTAGTTGTACCTTTTGGGGTCTAATTTTTTGTAGCTCTATCTTATATCCTAAGTAATTAATAGAATCTCCTCTTTGTATTTTTTCAGGAGCAATTTGCAGTCCCCAGCGAGGCAAAACTTTTTTTACTTCTTCAAACATGCTTTCTAATGTATCTAACTTTGGATCAGCTAATAGGATATCATCCATATAGTGATAAATTATGGATTGTGGAAACTTTACACGAATTATCTCTAATGGTTTCTGCACAAAGTATTGACACAAAGTAGGGCTGTTTAACATTCCCTGTGGGAGGACCTTCCATTGATATCTCTTGACTGGCTGAGAATTATTATAATTAGGTACTGTGAAGGCAAATTTTTCTCTATCATTTTCCTGTAAGGGTATGGTAAAGAAACAGTCTTTTAAGTCAATAACTATTATAGGCCATTCTTTTGGTAGCATAGAGGGCAAGGGCATTCCAGTCTGTAGGGAGCCCATTGGCTGAATTACTTTATTAATAGCTCTTTATTAATAGCTCTCAGATCTGTCAGCATTCTCCAAGGACTGGTAGATTCTTCAATGTGTTGAGCATTTAACTGCTCTTGAACCAGCTGTTCTAAAGCTTGTAGCTTCTCTTTTGTCAAAGGCCATTGTCCAACCCAGACAGGTTTATTAGTTAGCCATTTTAAAGGTAAAGTAGTTGGTACTTCTGAGAGTTCAACAACAGTCGTGCTCTGTTTGTGAACAGCCTGAATGGTTGGTGACTGATTTTTATAGCATGTTATGATATTATTCCTAGAAACATGCATTGGTCTCTATTCCTTTTCTGAAAGTGTAGGAATTTTAATCTGGGTATTCCACTGTTGTAACAGATCTCAGCCCCAAAGATTTACTGCTACATTTGCTACATAAGGCTTCAGCCTTCCTCTCTGTCCTTCTGGCCCTATGCATTCAACCCATCTCGAACTCTGTTTTATCTGAGATAGGGTGCCAATCCCTAACAGTTGGACATCTAACTCTTGAAGAGACCAATTCGGATGCCATGATTTTGGTGTAATTATAGTCACATCTGTACCTGTGTCTACCAGGCCCTCCAGAACCAGGCCATTAATTCGAATTCTAAGCTTTGGTCTTTGTTCATTTATGGAAGTCTGCCAAAATATTTGTTTTATAGTGTTCTTTGTAAACTGTGATCCAGCTATCAAAGCTGTTTTATCATCCATTGCAGTATTGGTTTTTACATTAGGCATTGGTTTATTCAGTTGTCCTGGAGAGGAATTTCTTCCACAGTGGCAGGGAATGTTCATACTACGTTTGGTTTGGGGGCCTGCAAGAGGCCCCCTGAGGCATTTCCCGCCAGCAAAGGGTTGCCTTGTATATCTATTTTTGATCTGCACTCACTGGTCCAATGTCGGCCTTTGCCACATCTTCTACATAATCCAGGAGGTAGTTGGGGTCTCCTGTTTAGGCTATTCCTAGAAGGAGCATTGCTTCTAGGAGTACCCCATGTACAGTTTTTACTTATATGACCTGGTGTACCACACTTAAAACATTTGGTAACATGGGGCCTTCTTTCACCTCTGGGATTTGTCTCTCCTATCCAAGCCTCATTACTGTAGTTAAGAGACTGAACACCATTAGTATATTGAATCCATTCTTCCAAAGGAGCTGATCTGATCTTTAATGGTGTAAGTATTCTTCTGCATTCTGCATTAGCATTGTCGAATGCCAAGGACTCAGTTAATACTTTTCTTAATTCTTTGTCTGACACAGCTCTTGTTATAGCTCTGTTCAGTCTTTGTAAAAAATCAGTGAAGGGTTCGTGCGGTCCCTGAAATATCTTTGTGTATACCTCAGTTGGTTTTCCAGGTTCTGGAATTTTTTCCCAAGCATTTAGAGCTGCTGTACGGCATAGGGATATTGTATGCTCATCATAAGTGGCTTGTACATTCCTGTCAACGAAACATCCCTCACCAAGTATTTGATCTTGGGAGATCACAAAACCTCTGATTTTACCTTGTTGTTCTAAATTTTTTGCCTCTTCTCCCAACCAGCTTTTCCACTGTAACTGCTGGCTATATTCTAGAACAGCTGAAATTAACTGATGCCAGTCATCTGGAATGATTCTATGTGAGGTAGACCACGAATTTAACATCTGTTTTACATATGTGGAGTGTATCCCATACATAACTACTGCTTCCTTTATATTTTTAAAGTCCCTTGTTGAAATTGGTTGTAATGTATATGTCATATATGGCTCGGGGTGTGTGTCATCTGCTGGCTTCTCATGGACAATAACAGGATAAGCCACTGTATGAGAGCCATTTGGAGATGTTACAACCTCTATGATCTTGACCTTCTGCTTATTAGTTCCCTTGTCATGTTTACTGAGAGTTTCTTCTAGGGCTTGCAAACGAGCACCTAGGGTCTGTTCTAGGGAGTGAACCTCCTCTCTTGCAAGGGACTCCATATTTCTCATGGAATCATAGAAGTTTTTATGTTCCTCAGAAACACATGATTCCATGGACCTTATCCTATCAATTAACGATAATCTTTCTTCCTTATATACTGTCTGAGTAGCCACAACATCACTCTGGAGAGTTAGTGTTCTATCCATTAAATATTCATATTTATTATCAATAAAATCAATTTTGGGTACAAGCCTGTTTTGTAAATCCTGATTAGCAGATTCTAGAGAAAGAATCTTTTTCTCTAAGCCTTCATTGCTATCTTTTAAAGCAGATTCCAGAGAGAGAATCTTTTTCTGTAAGCCTTCATTGCTATCTTTTAAAGCCTGTATCAGTCCCAATAATGACTCATCTTTGTTCTTAAACCAGTGTTTGAACACTGTGTGAATTATTATGATGAATATCAAAATGGTATAGCCCAGATATGCCTTAGGAATATCGTATATTTCCAGGAAGATGTCATTCATCATACAGGCAAAAAGGTTTTTAAATTCTTGTGAGGTAATGTTGTCGGCCATATTACACGAATTACTCAAAATTTGTTAGTCAATTTTAAGGTGTAAAATTATCAAGTACCTTTACTTGAAACAATATGCTTACCTTTCGTGGGTTTGGGGCATGTAGTAGCACTTTTCAGCCAGCAGGTGGCGGTGGTACAGCTCCGAAACAGGGCCTGCTGGCGATCTTGGCTGGAGTCGGAGGGAGATGGCGGAAATGGCGGAGATGGCAGAAATCGGAGCTAGCACTCTCCTGCCTCTTTCGCTGGTCTGGGGCTAAGCTAGGGAATTGAGATCGGACTAGCTGCTCCCTTTTTTGGGAATGGAACCGTGTAGGTGTTCCCTGGTTATATGGAACTTTGCAGGCGGGTTTAGGTACCCGCCAGCTAGGGAGGAGACGGCGGGAGCTGCCCAGGCCTTTGGAGTTTGCCCCATGTGAGCGCCAGATATTGGAGAAATTATTTTGGCCACTCCACGTAGTTAAAAGGATATTTATTTAATGGCGTAACTCACAAATTAAGTAATGGGTAGGTCGCAGGGTCTGGGGAAGGTGTAATGCAGTCCAGCGGTGTTCTCCGGAGCTCTGCACCGTCAATCTCCACCAGTCAGTGTTCCTGTTCCGGCACCGAGAGAGCGCCCTTTAGAGAGAGCGCTGGCCCATCCAGCTCTCGGGTCCCCAGGCGCCTCCCCTCGCCCCGCCTCGTAGGCGTGATAGTTGCCAGAGTCTCAATGGGGGTTGGAACTTCCAGAACCAAGCTGGAAAGGCTACCCACTACAAACCATAATCTGTTTGGATTCAAGTTCCATTCCATAGTATGAAATCCATAACTAGAATCACTATTAAGCTAATCACTTATGACTAGATGGGTCATAGGCCCTGTGAGAGAGGCTAATACCATTATGTTGCTAAATGGTTATAGTTTTAAACTGACCCTTAAATATTTATAATTAATTCCATAAATCAAGGCCTCTCTCATTTCTCACCTGAGACACTTCTATTTGGTGTAGATAGAGATTAACACTGTCATCCACAACTGGTCAAGGCGTAGAGAATAAGAGATTACAGAATGTTAGGCCCTAAAAGGAGAATATATAATGCACCGCCTACCACTGTGTCAGGGATTTGGAAAAGTGGTGAGACAGAGTGTAGGAGCCTGAGATAGTGGATGACTACAGGAAACATTATTCTCTGGATACAGCAGGGCAGTTGCACATTTAAACATACAGCAATTGAGACAGCCTTGCAAAAACTACACAAGCCCAAGCCAGGCCAAACCCCATCATGAAGAAAAGAGTTGTACCCACGATCCGACTCGAAGCCATGGAGTATAATTATCAGCTGATGAGAAGACAGACAGTGTGGCTCTTAGCAAGTTGATTATTTGCTAGTGAGAGATCATCCATCTATGCATATTTGAGCAGTGCAAATCAGTCTCGAATGTTTAAAACAACAATAAAAAGATACAAAGTTGGGTGGGTGAAGAAGAAGGGCATGAATCGGGAAAAGGTGTGTGTGGTGGGTAAATATGATTAAAACGCATATGAATCTCTCAGGCAAATAATTTAAAAAAATCAAATGCGTATATAAACTTCTTTGAATTGGAAAGGTATCTCGGTTGCCTTTGATTTTATTGGTTTTAATATTTTAGTTTTGTATGGAATTTTTATTTGTTGCCATTTCCATAGCTTCTATAGTTAAATTCATCATCACATCTATGAAATTTCTTTGATAATCTCATTAATATGAACTTTTTAAAGGTATACATAGAATGAAAAATTTACAAAACCATTCTTATTTTTTTCTATGAACAGTATCATTTTAAGGTCCTGAATTGTTTATTTAATTTTATTTTGGATAATGTATGAGTTAATAACTTTTACTTTAAAATATTCCCTTTAGATACTGATTCAACGTCAGTTAATACTTCTAAAGTTCTCAATGCCATTCATAATTTAGAATTTTAAACTCCTATGAAGAAATGTGAAATTGAATTTGTTTATCTTCTCATACCATCTCATTTATATTAGATTTATTCATGGTATCCTTATCATCAGCATTCAGCTATGTTTAAGTGTCATGTGCATGCATATAATTTGAGCTGACAAGTGGTACTGTTATTTATTAATTGTTCATAGAAAATAGCCATTGAATATATTTAAATAAAAGAACCACTGTGTTAAGACTGGCACAAGAATATGAATAACATGTAATCTTTCTAACGGGCACCTTGCTTACTCAGTATTAATTCTTTTACATTGAAATTATTCTTATTGTGGGTTTCTGCAGACCTATCATCATATTTTTTGAAGTCGAATCACCAGGAAGGTTTTTCAATAGTGAAAAAACAGAAAAAATGGAAATGCTTCTATTTCTTATATATTGTCTTTAGATTACACACTGAAATTTCATATGGAGTCTTTATTTTCTAGGAATGAAAACCCATATGTTAACTTCCATAACCTACTTGATATGTAGAAATTAACATTACATGCACTATTTTAGCTAATGTTCCTTAAAGCATAAAAACAAAGAGAGCTGGAAAGATGGCTCAGAGGTTGAGAATAGAAACTGCTCTTGCAGAAGACCTGAGTTGATTTCCCAACACCCACTTTGGGTAGCTCAAAACTGCCTGTAACACCAGCTCTAAGGGGGTCTAAGGCCCTTTTGTGGCCTTGGCAGGTACCCAAACTTACATGCAATATTCATAGCACCAACACACACATATACACACACAATAAAAATTAATAATCATATCTCAAAGAATAAAAGCAAAAATATACCATTTTATTCATATCATATCCAAAGTCAATTTTCTATCACAATGATCATTTTCTAATAGAGAGCAATAAAGCATATTCTTTATTGAGTATTATCATACTATGACAAATTCCTGAAATGAAAATAAAGAATGTTGAATAAATATTTCTTGTTTCTAGTTTATGTAAAAGCACCATAGGGGCTTATAGTGGTCCTGCTGCTAAGCATTTCTCATTACACTTTATTTTTTCCAATGAAGTGAAAAGTTGACTTGAGAGGTGTGCTAGAGACTTCTTACAGAAGGCTGCATTTGACAATGATATTATTGTCTAGTTCATTTTCTTAGCAGGATGCATTAGTATCTCCAAAGTACATAAACTTAAATATATAGCCATTAATAAAAGTATTTTATTAAGTTAATAATATATTACATTTAGAGGTTTCTTAAAATTGACGTTCTCTAATGAATTCAACTGAAGCTACTTGTCTACGGGAAATGATTGCATAGTTCTGTCAGCTCATTTTTCACTTTAAATACATGCCTCACATAATAGCACATTTGCTCAATTTTCTTGCTGCAGTTACTTAGACATTGAGATTTCTTTTCTGCAGACACAACTTTCTCTTTGAGTGGTCAGCATGTATGCATGTATTTCAAATTTCCTCTATCATTTCTGCCTCTATAGAGCTCTTAATTAATGTTCAGAAGCCACATTTAATTAAAGGGATGTCAGAGGAGTCTATGTTGGACCTGAGTGATTTGGGAGCAAGATTGTTTCCTATGTGCATTCCAGGTTTTTTAATTAAGCAAAATAACTGTGGATGGAGAAATGATTTAGTGTCTTTAACCAAACACCCACATTTTGAAGCAAACTTGTAATCTGCATATTCTAGGTGATTTGCATGTGCAAAGCTGGTGCTTTCCTTTCCCTCCTGATTTATTGGAATTCAGGCAAGCAAACAGGCAGTTAGCATGAGGCAGCAGTACCAAAGCCCAAAAGAGAGCTGCTGAATGCTGTCTGTGCATCTCTGTGAACTTTTGTAATGATCTGCCAACAGTGGTGGATCAAAGAAGAAGCTCATGTCAGTAACACAGAAGTAAGTGACGTGACATCGAACCAAAATAGGTCCTTGTATTTGTGGACTTCAAATACTACTATTTTATTTAAATATAAAGTAATATGTCCCAAAGGTATATGGAATTTTATTACTGTATGTGGTCAGACTTGATTATTCATCTAATGTTGAAAATTCTTGAACTAATTTTTCCTTAAGTATTTTATTGAATGGGAACCTACCAAGAATCAACAGCCAAGTAATGAAATCATACTATAGAACTTAATCAAATGAAGTACAGTATGTACATACTTAATTGTGCACTAAAGATTAAACATAATTAGTACAGGACAAAAGTAAATCCACAAGAAGAGAATTTTAAATAATTGCATTACATTTATAAAGTAAATTTTTAGATAATGTTATTGCTTCAACTTTATTTTTTTGATATTTTCTTGGTAGGTAACTAACAGGTTCTGGGGCTTTTGAAAAACCATCTATTCATCTATTACTTTTTAAATGTGTTCAGTCATAATCAATCAGTATAAGACTCTATTGTGAATTATTTTTATTACATGGCTCAAATCTGACACCTTTAAATGGTTCTTTTCTCCTTGTCAAGCATACCCTTCAATTAGAACATCTACCTCTTAGTTCTGCTTCTCTTGACTACACTAAAGCTAATTTCATGAATAATGGTTATGAGCCACTATGTGGATCCAGGAAGCAAACCCAATGCTGCTGTGAGAGAAGCAAGCGTTCTTATCCACTGAGCTATCTCTCCATTCCTGATAAAGAGGAAAACAGAAAAATCAAACAAAATGTGCACCACTCATTTATCTCTGCCACAGCGCTATGTAACTCACATTCCCACTTCTTCTTACCCATGTCCCAATCTAGTCCCTAAATCCTCTCCTCTCTACCCAAAGCGGCTAAAGTGATTCACTATGATAAAGGAAGATGCCTAATGCCTCTTCAGCCTCACTCCCACCCATACCTACGAGTTCTTCATTCACTTACTCTCTGGTGAGTAGTGACATCCTACATGAGCATTCTTGTGCTGTTGAGATGACAGTCCTAGGCAACTCCCTTCCCATCACCCTAGCCTCCCGATGTTTGCAGCTCACCCAAACATGGTCTGTTCAGAGCCTCTTCAGCATATTTTGTCTGTCAGCAGCTTCTACAGATTTCTATATCTTTCCCTTCCTTCCTTACCTCCCATCTCTGTCCCAGCTCTCAGCTCCACGGTAGACCATTCCTCAGCATACTCCATCCATTCTGTTTTGTTCCTCCAATTCTTCTACATTCCTTTCCTCATATGAAAATTTCGTGAGAGATTTTTTTTCCTATATTTTTATCAGTGATATAAATCCTATTCATGGAAGTTTCCTGAAACACCACAGGTACCCAGTAATACATGTTAAACAAATGAATGGTTTGTGTTCTAAATAGACTTAAAGGAGGATTTAAAGAAAATAATCCTGAGAACACAGATTTTACAACCGTTTTACCTCTTTATTATTCTTACAGTAATTAGTGATACTAATTATAAATATATTTGCAGCTCTTGTTATGAAAACTTGTAGATATCACGGTAATAGAGGAAGAAGGTAGGTTGATAACATGCTACAATCTGATGAAACGTAAATGAATTTAAGGTTTGGAGAGCATCGTTTAAAAATATTGTATCCTTAAGAATGCTTTATGCAGGATGGTGGAGTAGCATTTTATTTAGTGAGTCTAGTATGCAGCTGATTTTAAGCACAATCCAGCGTATTTAGGCTCAAAAATTTGCAACTGCTCATTTTATAATCTGCATATTGGTATTTTGCCATTTCATTAAATTTTGATTGTTTGGAAAATAAAGTGTGGTAAGAATTTTAATCGATGATAGGCTAGCATGGTAAAGTGAGGAGAATGTAGTAAGGACTTTAAGAAACCCTTAGAAGCCGGGCGGTGGTGGCGCACGCCTTTAATCCCAGCACTCGGGAGACAGAGGCAGGCGGATCTCTGCGAGTTCGAGGCCAGCCTGGGCTACCAAGTGAGTTCCAGGAAAGGCGCAAAGCTACGCAGAGAAACCCTGTCTCGAAAAAACCAAAAAAAAAAAAAAAAAAAAAAAAAAAAAGAAACCCTTAGAATATTCTAAGATACTAAATGGAACTAAGAAATTTAAGTTAATGTTAACTATCACACAGGATTTGCTATTTGAGACAAGGAGACAAAACAGCCTCTACATCTTTCCACACAACACATTTACTTGTGGGGCTCCTGGGAGGTCTTTTGATTTTTCTATGACGGAGTTTCATTCTTTTCCCTCAGGAATTGAGTTCTCATTCAAAACATCAGTGAACTGACCTAAAAAGATATTTCTGACTCACTATTTTAAAAAAACATAGAACAACCCCCCATATAACAGTGTTTGATGTATGTGATATTTCATGCAAAAAGAGAAATAAGAAAGAATATTTTTGTATCATTTGCATTCAATGGGCTATAAAAAATAATAAAAGTGAGTTGTTACATGGGAATAATGAATAAAATGTATAAGAGCAGATGATGAGGGGAACAGATGACTCTCCATTCCTCTGACATTATTAACATTCTGAAGTACACATCTATTAGACATGTGTGAGTGTGAGTGTGTGTGTGTGTGTGTGTGTGTGTGTGTGTGTGTGTGTGTGTGTGATAAATATTCACATGTGTGTGGCGGCCAAGAAAACAAATCTGGTGTTCTTACATAGGTGCTGTTCAGCTGGGCTTCTCTCTCTCTCTCTCTCTCTCTCTCTCTCTCTCTCTCTCTCTCTCTCTCTCTCTCTCTCTTCTGTGTGTGTGTGTGTGTTTGTGTGTGTGGTGACTGATGTGTATGTGAATGCAGGTATATCATGCCACTTGGGGAGTGAGAGAACAACTCCCCGGTGTCTTCTCTCCTACTACACACACACATATGCACACAAATATAATCTCACCACAGACATTGTGTGGGTTCCTGGGATCTCTGCATCAGGCTGCATAGCAAGCATTTACACTCTACTCAGTTTTCCCCGGCCCACATCTTGTTTTATGAGACAAGGTCTCTCACTAACTTGGCTACAGTGACCATTCAGCAAAGCCTAGGTATCTGCCTGTGAGTTGTCCTCTGATCTCCACATTATCACCTCGGCATGGGTGAAAAACCCCACCACACACATAATAAATAAATTAAGGTCATAATAACATGTAGAAAACAAGTTTTTAAACAACCATTCAAGTGATTTAATTTACCTTCTGCCCGTTGTGAAAAAGGTGATCTGCTCTGAAAACCCTTGAAAATGTCTTGCCAGCTCTAGACAACTCTTCAGTTGACTTTGTTTTGTTTTCATTGTGTGTGTTCATATGTGTGTACTAAGTACTAAGGCTCCGGTCTAGAATCTCTAGGCAAAAAAAAAAAAAAAAAAAAAAAAAAAACAAGAACTCTACGACTAAGCTGTATTCTAGTCCATATATTCTTTGGACTTACAGCCCTAGTGCCCTGCCTGAAGCAGAGCTGTGGCAGACACACTTAATAAAAATGTGTCTTAGAGGACCTTGCTTATTTTTTAGTTGGTTGCTAATGAGTTTTCAGTAGCTGTATTTGTATTAGTTAATTGAAGAACAACTTAACTCTGAATAACACTTTTTATTGCATTGATCAACTTTTGTAAATAAATAGTCAGTATATGCTTAAAAGAAATAAGACAAATTTATCAGTGAGTTACAAAACATAAACATTGATAGAGAATATTCAACTTCTTTGTGCATCCTCGTATTCATTAAGGTAAATCACATGAATCACAGAGTTGATATAAACTACTTCTGATATTTTGCCATAAATGGAGGTTAGATTTTATACCTGGTTCGGACATTTGTGATATCACCTAAACCAACAGGAAAAAAACAAAACAACTATATACTACAGTTTAATACGGGCACCAATATGTCATTTATAACAAGAGGATTAGTCCAGCATGACCCCAGTCTGCTTTAGAAAAGTATTGATGAGGAAAAGCTTATTCCTGCTAATTAGCGGTCCTGGACCCAGTGTTGTGGTGACTAAAGCTAGCCCTGATTCAGTGACTACAATTTATGAAACATTGTTACTTATTTCTTTCCCACATATAATAATTAGGCTAATTTTCACAAGACTAGTAAAATGTAAGCTTGGAGATGTGATTTCACTGAAAGAAGATAGTTAATAAAGGCAATGTAGATGTGCTATAATGTTTTAAGAAAAACTTGTATTGTCTCAAACCTTGAGGCTTGTAGATCATAACCTGTGATGTGTGTATATCCTGCTGATATGCAACTCAATGTACCAGAAGGAGAATTAGGATAACCAGAAATTTACAAGTATTTTGAATCTTGGTGGTATACATACAAGCCGGTTAGTTGTTATATCATATTATAATTTTACAAGAGGTTTCCCTTTGATAAAATTGGTTCAATAGAGCTACATAGACATTTTAGTATTGTGAATTTATAATTAACTCAGAATAAAATGTTTAATATGAAGGATATCTCAGGGCTCAGTTCTAATTTGATACCTTGTTTATAGTTTACTAATTTCTTTTTTTTTTTTTTTTTGTTTTTTGAGACAGGGTTTCTCTGTGTAGCTTTGCGCCTTTCCTGGAACTCACTTGGTAGCCCAGGCTGGCCTTGAACTCACAGAGATCCACCTGGCTCTGCCTCCCAAGTGCTGGGATTAAAGGCGTGCGCCACCACCACCTGGCATAGTTTACTAATTTCTTAATGAGATTACCTCTACAAGGAGATAACATCTGAAGTGTAACTGTATATATAGTATTGTATTATATATAGGATATAGGATAGCTGACGTTTCTCAGCTTGGTGAATAAAAAACTAGGAACTAGAGTAAGCTAAACAGAAGCAAAAATAAAGAGAAGGGAAGAAAAGGGGGGACCAACATGAAAACTAAGAAATGTCAAGAAACTATTGAAAACTCTGCAACCAAGAAAATAAATATTGTACCTATTTGTTAATATGTTTTGTAGCATGATTGTACTAATTTGCATTCCTTACCTTGATACACAATGTTTCTTTTACTCTACATCATCACTTAACACTTATTTTAATTTTTTTTTATTGTAGAATCATTCTAACAGTTCCCAAATGATGTCTCCTTAGAGTTTGTTATTCATTTCTCTGAAAGTTAATCCTGTTTGATATTTTCCTTAAATCTGTTGGCCACTCATATCTCTGTTCATAGGAGAACCATGTGTTAGCAAAAAAACAATTCACTAACTAAAATCAATGATATTATTTCTTACCTCTTCTAACACACACAAAAAGTGGACTTTTGCTCAATGACCCTGTTAACCTTCTCTTCTAGCCTGTCTCTATTCCTTTCTGTCATCCACTATCCAAGGAAAAATTTTCTCCCAGAGACCCAGACAGGGCCACATTGGGCTGAGACACAGCACTTCCCTCAGTGGTCATCAGAGAAACTTCTTACAGAAGATTCAAACTAACATAGACCTACAACTACTGTGCAGAAAGTGAGAGACTTTGGAGCTCTCAGTCCTAAATGTGACATCATAATCAAACCCATCCCCTTAAGGTTTAGGGATCCCAAAGGGGAAATGGAAAAATTCTAAGAGCTGGAGGGGATGGATAGCTCTAAAGATACAATGTCCTCAATATACAACAGGACCGATGCACATATGAATTCACAAAGACTGTAGCAGCATGCACAAAACTAGTATAAGTTCAAGCCAGATGAAGTCCCAGCACTAACCGGGAGAAATGGACAAGAAGCTATCTACAATTGATACCTGCTGGAAAAGGGAAATTTGGTTTTCTCCAACGAAGTGTCACTGGATATATTAACTACACTCTAGGCAGGCACCATGCCCCGGAGTAGTTGAAGAGTTGGGCAACACAAAATAAACTCTATGGTTTGTTTGTTTGAATGCTTTTGCTTTGTTTGGGCTTTTTTTGTTTTATTGGTACATTGTTTATTTGTTCTGATTTTTGTTTTTGTGTGTTTATGGTAATTGTTCCTGAAAGATAGAGAGTAGATATATAAAATTGGGAGATAGGGATGGTCTGGAAGGAGCTAGAGGAAGGGAAAATGTGATAAAAATTTATTGTATAAAAAATAATGTGTGTGTGTGTGTGTGTGTGTGTGTGTGTGTGTGTAAAAAAAAGAAGACACATTCCAGTTAGGTATTTTCTCTGCACAACATCTAAAAACTTTCTAAACATAATATAATAATAAAATATATTAATGTTTTTGTACCTAAACAAATGTCTAGATTAATGTCGCCTTAAATATATATTATTATTTTAGGTGAAAACACATCTTGAATGCTTTAATTTTTCTAAATTACAGCTTAAATTTGAGTAAACACTTGCTAAAATAGAATTGTGGGCACTTGAGAAATACAAGCTAATTACTTCATCAAAATGAACAGAGCCATACTAAACAAAGACAACAATGTGACTGCAATAAATATTAGATAGATCCTTCTGTGAGGGTGATTTTTTTATTTATCTCTCAAGTACTTGTAAACCAAAGGATTCTTATGTAAGCATAGGAAACTATTCCAGGGAGATTCTACTTCTGTCATTTATACAGAAGTAAGGGATAATCTTTCATAATATTGATGAAGGCACTCATCAGCAAACACAGGAAGAAAAATCCATCAAAATTGAGTACATTTCACCAATATTTTGATGAGTTTTAAAGACTCATGGGTCAGGTATCAATAAAAACAAATTTTGCTTTCCAATTGTCATTTCTACAGCATTCTCCTGTCCTCAGGAACATAAAGTCACATTGATTTGGTTGTGTTGACTTAAAAGCATGGTGAATGGGCTCTTTGAGGTCACTGAGGACCTTGAGATAATCATAAGGAGTTTACCTGGTGGTCTGCATCTTCCCTCCTCACATAGAAACAATGTTTTGTCCAGGGGTTGCATGAAGTGGGACATCACATGACTGATAACAAAAGGTCAGGTGTGTCATCCAGCACGAGAAGCCATTGTTCTGTATAACCCAAAGTCCAAGAAGATTTGCAAAACTGGAAATCAACTCCATTCTGCATATTATTTTTGTTTTGAAACTGTAGTTGTTTTCATAATATACATGTTATTTATACCAACATCTAATATGATGGTCATTGCTCTTATGGAATGAAAAATGAAAAAAATTACTATTTTTTTTTTGTTCTTGAGTTTTAATTTTTAATTGGGTTGTATAAATGTCAACATCAATACATACATTTACTTTTTAATTTACACATATATTTGCTCATTTATGTGAGGAATCCTATATACTTGGACACATGTGTGAAGGTCAGAGGACACTTTGCTGAGATTTGGTTCTCTCTTTCCATCTCTGGATTCCAGGGAGAGACAATGATGATCAGGCAAGCCCCTTTTTATTCACTGAGTCATCTCACTGGCTTGAAATTTGATGATAATGCTACTTAAAATACATTCTTAGAGTTGTTTTGATTTGCATTTCCCTGGTGATTAGGGATGTTGAGCAATTCCTTAAATGTCTTTCAGCCATTTGAGTTTCCTCTGTTGAGAATTCTCTGTTTAGTTCTATAGCCCATTTCTTAATTGTACTGTTGGTCATTTTGATGTCTAATTTCTTGAGTTCCTTACATATTCTGGATATCAGTCCTCTGTCAGATGTGGGGTTGGTGAAGATATTTTCTCATTCTGTAGGCTGTCGCTTTGCCTTGTTGACCGTATCCTTTGCTCTACAAAAGCTTCTCAGTTTCAAGAGGTCCCATTGATTGATTGTTTCTCTCAGTGTCTGTGCTACTGGTGTTATATTTAGGAAGTGATATCCTATGCCAATGCATTCAAGACTACTTTCTACTTTCTCTTCTAGCAGGTTCAGAGTAGCTGGATTTATGTTGAGGTCCTTGATCCACTTGGACTTAAGTTTTGTGCACGGTGACAGATATGGATCTTCTACATGTTGATATCCAGTTATGCCAGCACCATTTGTTGAAGATGCTTTCTTTTTTCCATTGTACACTTTTGGCTTCTTTGTCAAAAATTATATGTTCATAGGTGTGTGGGTTAATGTCAGAGTCTTCAATTAGATTCCATTGGTCCACATGTTGGTTTTTATGCCAATACCAAGCTGTTTTTATTACTGTAGCTCTATAGTAGACCTTGAAGTCAGGGATTGTGATGCCTCCAGAGGTTGTTTTATTGTACAAGATTCTTTTGGCTATCCTGGGTTTTTTGTTTTTCCATATGAAGTTGAGTATTATTCTTTCCAGGTCTGTGAGAATTGTGTTGGTATTTTGATGGGGATTGCATTGAATCTGTAGATTGCTTTTGGTAAAATTGCCATTTTTACTATGTTGGTCCTGCCCATCCATGAGCATGGGAGATCTTTCCATTTTCTGATATCTTCTTCAATTTCTTTTTTCAGGGACTTAAATTTCTTATCTTATCGGTCCTTCACTTGCTTGATTAGTGTTACCCCAAGGTATTTTATGTCATTTGTGGCTATACTAAAGGGTGATGTATCTCTGATTTCCTTCTCAGCTTCTTTGTCTATTGTATATAGGAGGGCTACTGATTTTTTTTTTTAGTTGATCTTGTATCCTGCTCTGTTACTGAAGGTGTTTATAAGCTTTATCAGTTCCTGGGTGGAATCTTTGGGGTCACTCAAGTATACTATCATGTCATCTGCAAAAAGGGAAAGCTTGACTTCGTCCTTTCCAATTTGTATCCCCCTAATCTCCTTATGTTGTCTTATTGCTCTCAGAATGGATAAGATCAAAAACACTGAAGACACTTTATGCTGGAAAGGATGTGGAACTAGGGGAACTCTCCTCCACTTCTGGTGGGAATGCAAGCTTGTACAACCACTTTGAAAATCAATATGGCTCTTTCTTAGAAAATTGGGAATCAATCTCCCCCAAGATCCAGCTATACCACTCTTGGGCATATACCCTAGGAATGCTCAATCATACCACAAGAGCACTTGCTCAGCTATGTTCATAGCAGGATTGCTTGTAATAGCCAAAACCTGGAAACAACTTAGATGTCCTTCAACTGAAGAATGGATAAATAAATTGTGGCACATATACACAATGGAATACTACTCAGCAGAGAAAAACAATGACATCATGAGGTTTGCAGGCAAATTGATAAATCTATAAAAAATCATCCTGAGTGAGGTAACCCAGACTCAGAAAGACAAATATGGCATGTACTCACTCATAAGAGGATACTAGATGTGGAACAAGGATGACTGGACTGCTACTCACATCACCAGTGAGGCTACCTGGAAATCAGGACCCCAAGAAAGACACGAGGATTGCCCAACGACAGAGAAATGGCTGAGATCTACATGAACAACCTGGACATGAGTGGGAGCAATGAAGGGTGAGGGTCGAGGGAAAGAGAGCAGGAGATCCCAGCTGGATCAAGAACAGAGAGGGAGAACAAGGAATAGGAGACCATGGTAAATGAAGACCACATGAGAAAAGGAAGAAACAAAGTGCTAAAGAGGCCCACAGAAATCCACAAAGATACCCTCACAAAAGACTGCTAGCAATGGCTGAGAGACAGCCGGGACTGACCTACTCTGGTGATGGGATGGCCAAATACCCTAATAGTTGTACCAGAAACCCCATCCAAGGACTGAGGAATCTGGATGCAGACATCCACAGCTAGGCCCCGGGTGGAGCTCGAGGAGTCTAATTAGCGAGAAAGAGGAGGGTTTATATGAGCGAGAATTGTTGAAATCAAGGTTGGATAAAGCACAGGGACAAATAGCCAAATGAATGGAAACACATGAACTATGAACCAAAGGCTGAGGGGCCCCCAATTGGATCAGGCCCTCTGAATAGTTGAGACAGTTGATTGGCTTGATCTGTTTGGGAGATATCTAGGCAGTGGTACCGGGTCCTGGGCTCATTGCATGACTTAGCTGTTTGAAACCTGGGACTTATGCAGGGATGTTTTGCTCAATCTGGGAGGAGTGGACTGGACCTGCCTGGACTGAGTCTACCAGGTTGATCTCAGTCCTCAGGGGGAGGCTTTGCCCTGGAGGAGGTGGGAATGGGGGTGGGCTGGGGGGAAGGGAAGGGGGGCAGGAAGGGGAGAACAAGGGAATCTGTGGCTGTTATGGTGAACTGAATGGTATTGTAAAATAAAATAAAATTAAAAAAATACATTCTTTAGCAATTCATCACATATATTCATTACTTTAGCCATGGTCACCCTGATGTGCAATCAGTCACTAAAACTTATTTCCCCTAAGAGTCTTCTTATCTAATGAGCAGTCTCTCTGACCCCTCAGCTTCCTTACCCTGTCCTTCTTGTTTCCCTTATATATCCTTTAACTTGCTTCTGTTTGACTGATTTATGTTGGACATTCAATGTCTATTATTCTTAATAATAAACATTTCCCTGACTGAGTCATCTCTTTTTCCTGTTTCTTGAATTGTTTATAACGTTCTTTCTAACCTTTGTAGTATTGATTTGACTATGTTTCATTTCTTTCTAAACATATCCTATTTGTTTTATAAAGATTTTACTTTAGTATTATGTCTTATTTTGTTTAGTCATTGCACCCCTGCTTCATGGTATACTGGTTGTTAATTTCCTTATGTATAAAAATGAGTTCAAAATTATTTTTTATATTTTAACTAAGTAATAGTTGCATAATTTCTCTTTCCTCCTTCCAAACTCTTCCATTCCAACCCTCTGAAATATATATACATAAATATATACATATATATGTATTATATATACACACTTGTGTGTGTGTGTGTGTGTGTCCAATTGAATATATTTAGCATTGATTGGGTGTATATGATTTCATGGCTATCACTTGGTGTTGGATAATCAGAGGATTCATCCCTGAGAAAGACTAGTTCTTAACTCCAGCAGTCATTAGTCTCCTGATGGTTTTTTGTTTGTTTGTTTGTTTTTGCTTTTTTTTTTTTTTTTTTTTTGAGCTTTCATTGAATAGCTTTCCTGCCATTTTCAGAGACACAATCCCTTGTGGATTTCTGGATTCTTTGGCTCTCACCATCTTTTTTTTTTTTTTACCCCTTCTTCCATGATGTTCTCTGAGCTGTAGGCATGTAAGTTGTGTTGTTGTTATATCCATTGGGGCTGGGAAGTTGATCTCTGCAATTTGACTAGCTATGATTTTCTGAAACGTGTTCTGTATGAAGCACAGAGAAACATCCTAGTTGGCGGGGGGGGGGGGGGGTTGTCAAAACTACACTTATCAGTGGGCATAAGGCCATAAGTATACATTTAGATTATAGCTAAAAATGATGTTGGTCTGGTTAAAATACTCGTAGTATGCTTTCCTTTAATATCTATAACCCCACTGTCCCTAAGTAGTTATTTACATTTCCAGTGGCAGGCATGATTTCCCTAAAATTGTGTTGATCCTAGCCCAGTTAGGAAGCTGCTGGTTATTGGCAACCTTAGTACTACTATTGCACCAGTAGAGATACCCTGACGTGCTGGTCATTGTTACGGTTCATGGGTATCATGTTTATAATGATAAATATTGATTGTTTCCCTCACCTGATAGTTTTCATAACACCTCTGAAAGCTAGACTTCAGGAAAGATGCCTTCAAATCAGATAGAGCTCTCCACTGTATGACACATTGTGGTGTCTTCAACAATAGGAACTTATTGTCACCCTCTGAGAAACAACCAAGGGCAATAGCAGTAACCTAACTGATGTGGGAGTATTGGACTACTCTATTCAACAACTAGGAAGTTTCTCACACTGGGAACTAGAATTTTTATTAGATAGTCTGTGGATCTAATATTGAGGAGTGTTTGCCCAAGTATCATAATTTTATAATAAATACACACACACTTCTATGTATTAAATGTCATCTTATGTAAATACAAATAGGTAAATACAAATAGGATTCCTTAAGGTTTTTTTTACTTAAATATCTTTCAAAATATTAATTTCCAAAACATCACTCGTATTGCCTTTTTTTATTTTTGCTACTGAGTGAAGAATATTGTTGAAAATATTTATGTTATTCAGACAGAAACATATGTAAATAAAGTTCAATGGCATATATTTAAGCAGGTTATAATTTTAAAATGAATTTAGAATTTTATACTAATTCTTCTAGTAAATAATTTTTCATTAGCAGAGTTTCATTCATTTGTTTATTATCTTATGTGTGTGTTCATATGCATGCCACAGAACTCATATGGGTCATAGGACAATTGCAAGAGTTGATTCTCTTCTAGTACTATGTAGATCCAGGGAATCTAACCCAGTTTGGCAGGCTAAGTGTCTTTATCAACTGAGATGTCTCACCAGTCCACATTTTAAATTCTTTACTGTAGTTACATGGGAATATATATATATATATATATATATATATATATATATATATATATATATGATTTATATTTGAAGAATAATAATGATGACACCTTGCTTTCTCACCACATACCACAATGTAGAAATAGACCAAAATATTGGAAGGCCCTGGCCTGTCCTTCCTCAGATATAAAATTCTAGCTCTAATTTTCCTTTCTTTTTAAAGTTCTGATTTCATGGCTAGAGAGAATTAGCACTAACCAGTGTTATAATGTCTGAATACCATAAGGATTCATTTCCAAGGTCTCATACAAGACACAAGAAAAATTAAGATGTAACAATTTGTACAGAGACTACTGAGGAAGCAATTCAAGATAAATTTAGAGAAAGAACTATACAAGAATAGAAGTAGAAGATACCAGGAAAACTTAACATAGAAAACATTCTTCTTAATAATATTTGTTTGTTAAAAATAAAAGGTGTAACAAACTCAGAAGGAAAACTTCAGGATACATTCATTTTGTACTGTTAATATTATAGAGAAAAAAGCCTGAAAATATAAATAAAACACATAAAATTTAGTAAAGTGAATAAAATTCATGTTAAGTACTAATAGAAGAAATATTTAACACTTTCAACATGTATTAGTGGTATAATACAAAACATTCCCAATGTATACAAACAAGTCTAGCTAAAGTTGCAATAGTTTATGTGAATTCTATTTGAGTTGGTAACAATTCCTCTACTACTTTTAGCTTTGAACAAATATCTGAAGTTTAGATAATTGTTCTATACAGGTGAACAAATTTTATTTTGTTTGTACTGGTGAAGCCATGTCATGCCTGCAAACTTATACTTCATACAGAATATTTCAAAATAATGTAACTCATTTTCTAGCTTATCATTAGTGGTATCTGTGCAAAAAATAGGTAAATAAGTGTTGAGTGTTCATTATTTCGTTTCTGCAACATGGCAAAGCATGTGTGTTCACCTTATATATGATAAGGGGCTACTATGATTATAATTAAATAAAAGATTGCCTGTCTGAAGGTTTTCAATTGTAAAAATGTAGATGCGAATTTTTGTCATTGGGCTTTGTTTTGCTAACAATACATGAGGAAATATAACCTCTGACTCACCTTGAATAAAGTACACTAGTCACTGCCTGCCATCAATGCTAATCAAATCCTCTTCAAAAAGCGTTATAAATGGATCAATAAGTCTCTTTCCCTTGGAGCCAAATGTCTGCATCTAACTTTGTAAAAAGCACAATGTCTATAATGCAAAGATACATGAAAATCTTTATCTGATAAACAAAGTTTTAAAAAGATACTCTGTAACCATAACGACATACTTTGAATGTTTTGTTTGATCTTTATTTTAAATTGTTGAAGCTTAGTTGATAGTGAAAATGTAGTATAATCAATTTCTGCCTGGGCCACAGACACCTTGTATCCTGGGTTTTAGAATTTTTTCATTAATTCAAAAGATTTGTAAGCAATCTAAGCTAGAAGATGGAGTCCTACATACTGTGCACATGTGTCTACTGCAGATTATTTTTATTATGATAGTGGAAGTTGATATATATCTGTCTTGAGATAGTGTATTTAAAAAGCAATTTACTTTTCCCTCTAAGCATTTATCATTATATAAATTCAGTTTGAACGTATCATTTAGATATTTGATTGATATCCATGTGTATTAAAATATTATAGTACAAAATTGGAAGCTTTATAGTCCTTTGGGGCTTATTTAAATAAAGAACCTGTATCTATGCAATCATATGAGGATTTAACTTTGTTGTTAAATCCTATTATTTACTTAAAAATAACTGTGAACTCTGTGGCTTTCAACCTGTCCCCATGTCTTTTTGAGAAGTACTATGTTTCTGTAACCAAACAGTAACTGAATGTAATAAATTCTGATTATGGAAATACAGTCATGTTCATAACCATACAGTATTCCAGTCTTTGTGATGATAGTGTGTCGCCAAATATATTGTGCACCCTAATAAACTTATCTGGGGTCAGAGAACAGAACAGTCACTAGACAGACATAGAGGCCAGAAAATGGTATCACACATCTTTAATCCTAGCATTTCAGAGGCAGAGATCCATCCAGATCTCTGTGAGTTCAAAGCCATACTGGAAACAGCCAGGCATGGTGACACACATCTTTAATCCTAGAAAGTGATGACAGGAAGCAGAAAGATATATAAGGCATGAGGATCATGAACTAGAGGCTTGTAGCTTTTAGGCTTTTAGCAGCAGTTCAGCTGAGATCCATTTGTATGAGGACTCAGAGGCTTCCAGTTTGAGGAAACAGGATCAGCTGAATAATTGGCAAGGTGAGGTTGGCTATGGCTTTTTCTGTTTCTCTGATCTTTCAGCATTAACCCTAATACCTGGCTCCGGGTTTGTTTTTATTAAGAAGACTTTTAAGATTCATGCTACAAGTCTTCTTTGTCACTCTCCATCAAGACTCTTCTATCTACTCCATAGAAGGCAGTTAAATGTAAAATGTGGCACCTCCTGTAACTTCTTGCTATTTTATCTTATCTCAAACCCATGAGTGCATACAAATATTTACTTTTTTTCCTTAATTTTCTGGACAATATATATCCTCCAACTCCTCACACCCTACCCACATAACTTCATGTTTCCTTCCCCCCTCCCCGCTCTCTCTCCTTTGCTCCCTCTAATAAAATAAAGAACCTACCAAACAGAATACCCACAGCCTATAAGACATACTAGTGCATGAACATTATGGAAGTGACTAACCACTTTTCAATTGGATTAGTGTGTGTGTGTGTGTGTGTGTGTGTGTGTGTGTGTGTGTGTGTGTGTTTCTAAATATGTAGATCCATCTTGCTCAGTCTGTGAAATGTGATGTGATGTGATGTGATGTGATGTGGTGTGGTGTGGTGTGTGTGTGTGTGTGTGTGTGTGTGTGTGTGTGTGTGTGTGTGTGTGTGTTTTCAGGGCTGACCATTTGATATTGGATAACCAGTTGGTTTCCTCTTGCCTAGGAAAGACTATGCATCCTGCTTTCAGCATTTCTTAGTCACTTGTAGTTCCTGGTCAAGAACAGAGGCCTCATTAGCTTTCTCCCATCCATGCTAGCATGTCTGTTGGTACCACCCTTGTTTAGATCACATGTAGGCAACCATGTTGATGAGACTTCATGGGTGCAGATTCTGACATTCTAGGAGCCACATGTGGTACTGCATTCCATAACATGCCATAGGAATAATATCCTATCATATTTGCAATTTTGAGAATCATGTTGACTGTATGTAATGGTGGTAGTAATGTACAGAAGCACCAGAGAATGTATTTCAACTCGTCAAACAGTATTTTATTTCCTTCATATAAATTTAACTGATTCTCTTCAATTCAGTATTTATCACATTTTCCTTGATTAATACTTTATGCCTTTATAACTACTTTGCTTTTCTAGCATGATGTATTAAAATTACCCATCATGTCCATTTGTATGCTAGTTACTTAAATCAACAAATGGATCTTAACTATTGTTTGAGGTTTAATTATCAGAATCTAATCAAGAGTCTGAAATGTGTCAGAATCAGAGTATTTAATAAGTAAGTAAATGATAGATATGTGGAGCTAAACTAAAATGTGTTTCTCAAAACATACAACCACTCGACATCTTAGACTTTAACATCAAAGATTAATGGTTTGCTGGTAGGATTGGACTATACACAGCCAAGCATTAACATGTACCTGGTTTGCCTTAGTATAATTATAGATTCTGACTGATGTAGAATAACACCCTACCCAGTATATTGGATGTAGATTAACAATATTTTGTTGTTGTAGTGATTTCCTAAAAACTGAAACATTCCTTCCTTAAAAAAGGAAGACTCTTGAGACTCAGGAAATAAATGAATCTTGCAGAGTTCTAAAGGCTCTTGAACTGTAAATGATTCATTAGTTCTCCTCTCAAGGTTGAGAAAGCAGCCACAATGTCTGAGAAGAAGATAATGGTCAGCCAAAGTCCTGGCAAGCTATGCAAAGGGTTTCAGGGTTTCAGCTTTCATTAGTCACCATCAGAGTTCACGTTGGCTTTTCACTAACACAGATGCCTTTGAGTCACCCATCGTCTAGTAAGTAACTTCAAATAAACCAACTGGTTCATTAAGCTAGACTTGGATGGCATGGTTCCTTATTCTCTTATCAGCCCCCTATCTGGGATGGAGAGACATTGGTATATATCTCCCCAAGAAAAGGGGCATAATCATTGGTCTTTGTCAAGTACTCCACTTTCTCCTTTCTGTAATTTCTAAGTGTTGTTCAATGTGTTACCACTTGCTTACTTACAAATCATTTCATTGTTTTTCATTTTCCTAACAGGTTGCATTTGATACATTTATTTAAAAAGTATCCTTGAGGTTTGCTTTCAGAGGCAAAAAAAAAATTTATTTCCTATAAGATTACTAAAATTCATTTATTCCTATAAGGTTACTAAAATTCATTCATTCTTTACCATCATTCATGATGATCCTGCCAGAAAGCTGAATATTATAAACCAAAAATTAAAAGTATCTAAATGGTTAGTATTAAAGACCTAATAGTCATAAATATCATTGATTTCCATAAAAAGTATTTGTTAAAGTTTTTTTGTTAAATATATTTAAAAGATCTGAGATAACTTGATAGAAAAACATTGAAAGAAGCATTATCTGGTGTCTCTTAAAGGTAGACACATTTGAACTCAGTCAGGTGGTCTTTATTTATTCTCTGACTCAGCTCCCATAACAAAATCTCAGAATGAGAAACTTGCAAGGGTGGGGATATAAAATGTTCTCAGAAACTGGTTGTATCATAGGATACTATCAACACCAATGGGTTAATCCATTGATGGGTTCATAGTTAACTGTGCTGTGAAGATAATGGTCTTCTTGGATGAAATAAATCATTACAGCAGCCCTTCAAAAGTTATCACTTAGCCATAGCCCTATACTGTCCACCTCTCTGCTTTCTGGCTGCCATGAGTTTTCCTCCATGTACTCTTTCTGCCATGAAGATTCTGTCTTTTCACAACTATAAGAATGGAAACAAGCTCTGAAACTGTGATCCAAAATAAATACTTCTTCCTTTGATTTTGTTTCCCAGGGTCATGGTCACAGCATCTAAAAGGCGATTAACCACAGCTTAAAAAGCAGAAAGCTATATTACCAAATCTGAAGTCTTGAACTCTTACATCATGGTACTGACAGTTATTGTCTCTGGAAAACACAACCTGACAATAAGAGTACCAGTGAGGGTTGTTCTACATTGGTTTGGCCTATAGACTTGTCTATGGTGGGATATCTTAATTATAACTGGTATCAGAAGACCCAGCCCACTATGGGTGGCACCATTCCCTAGGTAGGGATAAACTGTTTAAGAGTGAAAAAATCTCGCTAAGCATAATCAAGCAAGCAGCAAGCATGCATTTATTTATCTCCACTCTTGACTATGGATGTATCCAAGTTCCTGCCACTGTGAACTGCCAAGTTTCCTGCTATGATGAACTACAACCTTGAATATTAAGATGAACTAAATCCCCCTTTCCCCTGAGTTGTTTTTGCAAGACTATTTTATCACATCAGTGACAATGAAATTGTCTTCCTACTATCTATTCTCTTTGCCCGAGTGTTCTTTTCCTCTGTTAGAAACACCAATGTCACCACACTATCATTCTGTTCTTAAGACCTTATTTCATCTTGATTATCTTCTTTTTTATTTTATAATTTAATTTAATTTTACATATCAGCCATGGATTCCTTATTCTCCCCCCTCCCACCCACCCTAGCCTTCTCCCCAGCCCACCCCCCATTCCCATCTCTTCCAGGGCAAAGACTCCCATAAGAATTGAGTTCAACCTGGTAGATTCAGTCCAGGCAGGTCCAGTCCCCTCCTCTCAGACTGAGCCAAGTGTCCCTGTATAAGCCCCAGGTTTCAAACAGCCAACTCATGCACTGAGTACAGGACCCGGTCCCACTGCCTGGATGCCTCCCAAACAGATCAAGCCAATCAACTGTCTCACTTATTCAGAGGGTCTGATCCAGTTGGGGGCTCCTCAGCTATTGGTGCATAGTTCATGTGTTTTCATTTGATAACTCCAGGAGTCCAATTGGTGAGAAAGAGGAGGGTTTATATGAGCGAGAATTGTTAAGACCAAGGTTGGATAAAGCACTTGGTTATCTTCTTGAAGATCCTGTCTCTAAATATACTCATATTGTGGATTAATGGTTCAACATATGAATTTGGATAGGACAGTTTATTTTATAGTTTATCTTCAGTAAATTTATAATAATGTAAAACTAGTTTTAATTTAATATCAGAAAAAGAGACAAGTATATTCATATTGAGGAAAGGTTATTCAAAATATTTTTAGGGAAATTCAGGGACAAAAGTTTTAATGCATAGTGAATCAGGAGTGCATCTCAATATCCATTATTAAAATCTTACCTATATAATCAGAAGTTGATCAATAGAATGTAAACAAATGACTTGTGGAATAATAAAATCATTAAATATCTCAAAAAATGCAAAGCATACTGCAGGACTAAATAACATAAAATGGGTTTTCTGTGATAAACCATATTTTCTAGCATCATTAAGGATAATTATAGTTGTCCATTTGTAGACAAAAGGTTGCCATAACTTCATAGCATGGTTTGTGTAAACATTGCCTAAATTAAGTGACATTCAAAGCAGGTGACAAGAGAAAGATCAAGCTTTATCATTTTGGATTTTTTTTAATGTAAGCAAAAAGTTCTGGAGTACTTGCATATGCATGAGTATGTTGAATATGTATAACTGTTACAAAGAAAGATCTTATTTGACCCCTAGATACAGAGTCATGGGAAAGTCAAATGCAAGAACAATCTAGTAAGAAAAACTTTATTAGATGAATTCCATGCTTTAAAGCCAGCACCATAGAATTAATTGCATTAGTCATAGAATCTAAGAGAGAAGTGTTCTTGTTTTAAATACATACAAAATATTTCCAGTCCTTACAGTGCTATTTGCTCCTAATAAAAATTAAAAATACTAAAATTCTGCCTTCCTGTTATTGTAATGAACCAAATATATTAAATAAACTTTAAGAATCTGTTTTTATATGATCTGATCTAAACCTTTCTAATTAGGTCTCTTTCTACATTTTGTTGGTCTTTGACTGATTGCCTTCATCTGTGAGAACTCAAACTGTGTTGTTTAGTGTGTTGGTATATTAAGACTTAGACAAAATAATATCTCTACTTAATCTTTCCTTGAAATGTTCTGCTAACTATAAAATATTAAATACTATTTGTGTGGCTTCTTTGTTTTATATCACGTTGAACTTCCTTTGACTTCTGAACATGTGTATCAAGTAATCATTTTGATTCCCACTCCCTGCCACATGCACACATATTGTGATGGTTAATGCTGATTATCAACTTGATAGGTTCTAGACTCAGTTGGGAGATCAGCCTCCAGGCACACCGGTAAAGAATTTCTTAGACTAGGGAAGCTCCTGGTATGCCTGTGAGGAATTATCCTGATTAGGTTAACCAAGGCTAGGAAAACCCACCCTAAAGAAGTGGAGCACTATTTCCTGGGTTTGGGAAGCAGAGAGTATAAAAGGGAAGAAACTCGGTGTTGGAGATACCACTCAACAATTAAGAGCACAGCAGCTCAGGATCATCTATAACTCCAGGGAATCTGACACTTTCTTCTTCCCTCTATGTGCAGATTGTGGTGCACAGATATACATAATCATAAAATGCCCATTCGCATAAAAAAGCAAATTAAAGCAAGAGAGGAATTTTTTCCTTTTCTTTTCTTTTTGTAAAAAGGAAACTCACCAAGTACTAGCATTCATCACTTTGCTAACTGACTAGTATTCATCACATTGTTAGGAGCAACCTCAAACTCCTGCTCCCAAGACTCACCCATTCTTGGTTGATTGTACCCTTGAATGATAAGCCAAATACAGGATTTCACCATTAAGCTCACTTCCTGCCAGGCACTGATCACAGCAACAGGAAAAACAACTGAGACACACATGTTATGGATGCAAGCCTAGCATCAGCAAGAGGATGCCGGGTAAATTGGCCTGCCAAGACTAATGACCCGAGTTCGATCCTTGGAATCCATATGATGGAAGGAGAAAACAGACTACTGCCAGTTGTTCTCTGAATCTCACACACACCATGACACACACAAGCATGCACACACACACACACACACACACACACACACACACACACACACAGAAATAGAAATAAATAAGTGAGTAAATGTATAATAAATAAATGCCCCCTACTAGGGTAGGGTAGCTTACACCTATTATCTACGTATTTGTGAGGCAGATGAAGGGAGCTTGCCAGTTTGAGGCCAGCCTAGATGAAATCATGAGACTCTGCCTAAAATCCCGAAAAACAAAACCTAAAATACATTAATTATGATTTGCCAATGGGATGACAAATATTTTAAATTTAACTTGGAAAAAACTAGCAAGGTATGTACCAATACCTACATTTGATCTAACCATCTTTACCTGGTCACTCATGCTCAGCAACCTTCTTTTATTTTTTTTTTAGATAACTTATGCATGACAATTTTATGAATAATATGTCTGTCTCCTATCCTCAAAAAAAACTCCCTGTGATGAGGAATTATGCTTATTTTTTAGCAACAACTTGCTATCTATAAAGTAGGGATCCCAAAAATATGAATTAAATAATTATGAAAGAAAATTATACATCCGATAGCATATGTAGCTCACTTAAAAATGAAGCCACCATCTTGAACTAAAATTAGGTACCACTAAACCCCCCTATAATAATAAAAAACATGCCATATGAGGGAAGGTGCTATGCACTGGAAAACAATCATAGGTTTTTAAATCAAGTGGTGCCCTCTAGTTCAAGACTTTCTTGGATGTCTAGAGAGGGAATAGTACAGATGCGATGTATATGCTTTGTTTTCCTATGTGACCAGCAGTTGTGAAGGCACTGCTGTAACACTAGATTGAGAAGCCATAACTGGTATCTGTAATAATAGATACTATACACAGCATAGCATATGGTGGTGAATAGAGAAAGTCATGTAGTAGATAGGGCAGGTATCATGAGATTACATCATGCTACTTTAAGAAGGGCATGCAACTATGTTGTGTCATTTTTCATTTAATATGTTCAGACTGTGTTTAAATCATGAAACCATGGAAATCAAAACCATGGTTAGGACAGACTATTGCATCACTCTTTGACCAAGACCCAAAGATTATGAGGCACTGAAGCATTCTATTGGTTCACAGTTGGCTACTGCTAACAGCAATATTCCTTTTCGAGTACTCTGCTTTAGGAAGCTGGGACTACTATTTAACTATGCTGAATGATTTCTCAAACAAATGTCTGGATAACCCAATTGCATAGGACTTGAAAATCGTGTAATTCATTATTCAGAGTTGTCCAATATATAATCTTTCTTCTATGTGCACCCATACAATCATTTAGGAATATAAATTTAAAACTATAGATTTTACATATTGTGGGACTTAGGAGTTAGAAAACTGAACATGAGATACTTTATTGAGAACCTGACCTAGGCTGTTAAGTATTCGTGAACTTTTGTCACTATTTCCTGCTATTTTTCATTTCTTCTGGATTAGGTTAATGATTTCTGCTTTACAATGAGAAACTGTATTTTTTTTTCTGCTTTTTGGGATGTAAGAAATATTTTGTTCTTACATTGAAGAGAAAAGAAAACATTTTACTTGATCAGAAAAATTGTGGAAGAAAATTAACTCACAAGTTTTTTATATTCCTGTGTTCCTGTGTGTGTGTGTGTGTGTGTGTGTGTGTGTGTGTGTGTGTGTGTGTGTGTGTTTGTGTGTGTGTGTGTATGATCACATGCATACTACATCACATATCAGGGATGGTCAGAAGATAACTGTCAAGAGTCAGGTTCTCTCTTTATGTGGGAAAAATAACTTATATATCAAATGAGTCCTGGAGATGTTTATCTGTTCCTGGCCCCTAACCTAGCAATCTTCCCTAATCCACAAATCCTTGGAGTTTGGGACTGAACTGTGCCACACTCAGGTTGCAACCATTCATTCTCAAGCTTCTTACCCGCCCCCCTCACTAGCTGGTTAATGGAGTATGGATTAGAAGGCTGAAACTCAGCTAAAGAGAAACAGCCAAGTTCCTTCTTGTTTTGGGTATAAAAGACCAAAACAAATTCTGCTTTATGTTCTTGCCTTCCTGCTGTAGACAGCTAGGGGACATTCAGTTCAAGAGTAAAGCTACCATGCTGTTGAGATTTCTTAATTTGAGTAGTGGTCTTTAATATGTCACCTTGATTCTGTCTCCAGCACTTCCACCATGTGGGTCTAGGGATCAAAATCCCTTCCTCAGGCTCTCATGCCTTTGAAGGCTAAGCTATCTCAAAAGCCTCATATTTATATAAAGACTAAATTATTCTTCTTGCATAAGTCATGTATAGCAGAAATCTATTTAAGCAGGAGAAATTCAGTACCTACAATAAATAATTTTGATCACTCAGAAATTAAGTAGCAGGCATTTGGAGACAGAATTTCTCTACCTTGATTTCAGTCTTTAAATTTTCAAACATAACAGTTTTACAATCATCTCTGATGTCACTGCATGATTTTTCCAGAAATGCTCTGCAAGACTTTTGGCTAGCTTTCCTATTGATAACTTTCTCAGAATCTATTTCAAGAGCTTTTATCTGCAACTGTTTAAACAATCATAACATATTCTTCATTATTCACTTAATATCCTGAATTATATTAACTGACTCTAGTGTGAAATATGATTTAACTCTACATGATTTATTATATTATCATCTCTGTGTACCAATAAAATTTGGCATGGTTTGGGAAGTATTTTATGTCTCTGTTAATGCCAGATGCTAAATTGTAAGTTTTCCTACAGTGTTTTGTCGTTTATTTTGTTTGTTTTTGGTTTTTCGAGACATGGTTTCTCTCTATAGCTTTGTGCCTTTCCTGGACATCACTCTGTAGCCCAGGCTGGCCTCGAACTCACAGAGATCCACCTGCCTCTGCTTCCCGAGTTCTGGGATTAAAGGCGCCCGGCTGTGTTTTGTCATTTAATAAAGACTTATTGAAGTCTCATAAAGCATTTACATAAAAAAATAGGGATGGTCTTTCTGTATGCTATGAATATGTGTTGCTACCATTGTTTAATAAAGAAGCTGCTCTGGCCTATGGCAAGGCAGAATAGAGTCAGGCAGGAAATCTAAGAAAAGAGACAGGTGGAAGAAGTGCAGAGTCAGGCAGTTGCTCTGAGCCACCGCCAGGAGAAACAGGATGTGAGAGAACAGGTAATGCCATGAAGCCATGTGACAAAACATAGATTAATAGGAATGGATTGAGTTAAGTTGGAAAAGCTAGTTAGCAAAAAGCCTGAGCCATAGACCAAACAGTTTGTAATTACCATAAGCATCTGAGTGATTATTTTATAAGCAGCTGTGGAAACTCAGGTGGAAAAGATTCGTTTGGACCTTGGGGCTAGGCAGGACAGAGAAATATCTCTTGGAAGTCACCTTGGAGTGTTAGGGTTTGACCACACCAGTAGCCCCAGTAGGGGTGTGTGGGATCTTTTCACATTCCATGCAAGCTGCTGCAGGCTGTGGGGTTCATGCCCCACTTTGGGAGTCAGATTATGCAGAAATTCCACAGATAAATGATAAAGGAACTACTTATTAAGGAATTATATTGAGGAGAACAACTCACTAACACAGGATCAGGCAAATCCATCGCAGTGTCCTGAAAGACTGAGAACCAGACCCATGCTATTTTCTACTGCCTGAGTCAGGCTCCCCCATCCAAGAACCCATGAGAGAGGAGTCCTCTGTACATGCTTTTCAGGTTTTAAGCTAGTCAAGAAGCCATGCCCTAGGATCTGGTACCCCAAGGTAATAGGTGGAACAAATAGCTACTACATTGGCATCTCATAAAGTATTTACATAAAAATTGTTTTACTTATTTCATGGGTTTTATATCTCTCCCCAAAGTAAAGTGTATGGGCTGAAATTTTCATTGAGTAGCAAACTGTCTACTGTTCATTCTCTAATAATGATATTTAAAATATTATTGGGACAGTTAAATTATTTATTTTGTGTTTCTTAATAGTTATATTTTTCTATGTATTTTTCAATTTTCTTAAAACCATTAACTATATTACCATAAAGATTGTCATACTGTCTTCTCATCTCCAATATGATGATTATATTATTGCCAGGGTACCATCTTTTTGGTCCTTGATGTCTGTTTTCCCTTATTTTTCATTCTGAGCTAGATTTTTAAGCAACAGCAAAGGTTACAGACCATAGAAGGAAACTGTTTTAACACCTTAAGTCTCTCTATTTTTCTAGGTTTCATTATTAGTCACTATAATTTTTAACTCTCATTTCTTCCACAGATCCAATTTTAATTTGCTTCTTGATATCTGGTTTTTATAGTGAAAGTTAAGGTTGATATTTTAAATTTATACTTTTCCTATTAAAGCATTTAATTATGTAAGTTTCCTGTGAGAAGTGATTCATTTTGACAGTTTCTTTTTTTGTCAAAGTGATTATGACACCCTTATTCTTCCAGCACTGAGTTAATATTTCACTCTTTTCATTTCCATTGTTTTTTATTAAACGGTGATTGTGATTCTTACAATTTATCTACTGTATGAAATGTGTGTGTGTGTGTGTGTGTGTGTGTGTGTGTGTGTGTGTGTGTGTGTGTGTGTGTGTGTGTGTTATTTTCTGTCATTGAAAGGTAACTTTTTCTTTCTTTGCAGTTTTTGTTTGGTTTCGGTTTTGACAATTTCATACACATACACACGCATATACACATGTTGAATTTTGGTCATTTTAATAGTTCATTTCCCTCTCTCATTCCCTTCCTACTTCCACTAAAACCCTTCTTCCCAAAATTCATCCCCCTAATTTGATGTCTGTGTGTATGTGACACTATGCTTCATTGTGATTGCTGGCATGAGCATATTTGTATCATTTACTGGAGCATGAACAACTTATCAGTGGGTGCATTTATGAAGACTATGATATCCCTTTCATAGCAAAAATTAAGTGCCCATAGATCTTCAGCGATGGGAAGGGCCTCATTAGCCCTCATGTATTGTTGCTAGGCCTAATCTTGTGCAGGTCATGTGAAAGTAATCATAATTACAGCTCCAGGCAAAATATTTATATCGCCTGTTCCACAGCCCAAAAAATATAACAAAAGTGTGGACAGAACTATGTAAGAATCAGAGGATGGGTACAAGTGTCTTCTGGACATGGAATGGCTATTGCACTCATCAACTCCATGTTACTACTCATTACAAAAGGGAAGTTACTCTGATGAAAGTGAAGAGACACACTGGTCTACAGGTATAAATATGAATATTTCAATGACGTTTTAGCACTAGGTACATTTAACAATGCAACAGCAGTAAGTTCTCCTATTGAACTATGGTCTTTATTGGTCCCAGACACTTGACCAGATTTATGGAACTAGGATTAAGTTCTTTCCTGTATTTAATCACAATGCAGTTGGTTAACACAGGAATATCCGTGTCATGATTATACCAGTGTGCATATCTGGCCAGACAAGTTATTATAGTTTGTAGGGTCCATAACTAAGGAGGACTGTTGCTGAGGTTTTTTTTTTCTTTTTTTAACCCATCAACCTACATAGTACACTTTGAAAGTTAGCCAATAAAAAAGAAACTTCCAGGTCAGTTCCACTTTGATTTCTCTGTCTTATGACCAGAGTGTGATGTCTTCAGCAATGGAATGTTACTATCTAGTTCTGTTGGGCAACCAAGAACAATGACAATAACCTGTATGGTTTGGAGGTCCCCTGGGGCCACCATGACCAATAACTCAAAGGAAGTAAGCCCACACTTGGTACCAGGATTTTCATTCACAGCATATGCCTTCTGGAAGTAGCTTTATCCACCCACGCAGAGTGCCATCATTAAAACTATTATTAAAATCATATTTATAGACTTATATAATAATAGGGTCTTATAAAACTTTTTCATAATTCTGCTTTAGTTAATCTTTTCCACCTGCCTCCTTTTCACTACCAACCCATCCTGTCCATACTCAAAACTGATGCGCCAGGATCCACCTCCCTACTTCTACCACATTCCATGGTGTCACTATCCCTTCTTCAATAAGGACTCCTTTTCTATCCTCTTCAAATGGCCTCTTCAAAGAGTCTTCTACCTCCCTGGCTTCTAAAAGTATTCTGAGTTAAACATACTAGTCTAAGAATTTGAAACTATGATCCATATAAAGGAGGGACCATGTGATGTTTATCTCTCTGAGCCTTGGCTACTGAACTCAGCATACTTTCCAGGTCTATTTTCCTGTGAATATTACAGTTTTAACTTTCTTTACAGTGGAATAAAACTTAAATGTAATCTATTCCAATCTTCCTGGCCATTCATTAGTTGATGGGCATCTATGCTAGTTTCATTCCGTGCTTACTGTGAATAAACTAACTGTGAGCATGGATGTGATATTTACATTTTAAAGTGAGAATGAGGCTTAGGGCTTCATCTTTTGCCGAGTTTTAAAACAAACAATTCTGCAGCAACAACAAAACAAAACAATTAGGCAAAGAGTATTGGTGTAGTTTGCGTTGTTTGAAATAGGAATTAATTAGAAACTTAATAGATTCTCTTTTTGTTGTTTGTACTTTTGAGAAAAGAAAGGGTAAATGGGGAGGTAAACATTCAGATGTTCCCACTCTCTAATTGTTTCACAGATGCCTCACGACAATCTGTTGCTTAAAACTCCAGAGACTTAATACTCAATGAGAACATTTTTTTTAATTAGGAAACAAATAAGTTTAATTTACACATTTTGGAAGAGACTTTAAAATACTTTAAGAGATAGCTTGTAGAGAGTTAAAAGGTTCTCTGAAAACATTTAGAAGGATAAAAATTTTAAATTTTTGTTGTTTTATTTCTTGCTACTGTTCATTTTAATGTAGAATTGATGAGAAAATATTTATGAGATATTTCACTATTACACGTTATTAAAATTTTGTCAAGCCACATTTTATGTCCTTGGTAGCCATATGTAAGTATTACATATGGTGTTGCAAAATATACTTCTAAATTCTTAATTTAAATACATGAAAATTTAAATCATATGACAAGCAGATGGGAAGCTAACTCCCTGTTTAATAAGGTCCCTTATTGTTACTGCTGAAGGATGATTAATACATAGTTCTTATTCACAGATATTTTCATGCAGATTAGGTATAGAATGAATATCTGGGAGATAAATTTTTCTATCTAAAGGCAAACATAAATAATTTTCGCAGATCTTCCTCAAATTGGAAACTAATTTAAAATGAGTATTAAAAGTTAAGTTCCTTTAAAAAAATCTTTTAAACAGAGCTAATACAGGGTTTGTCATTTTTTTATAATATATCATGGAAGGAGGCTTGTTGAAATATATATGTTATTGATACTTACAGAAATTTTAATTTTGCCTATGTTTGGACTTTAGAAACACTGTTTTAATCTCAAGTGGACCATAAATCTTACTACTTTTTTCTTTCTTTTTTTGGCCCACAGTACAATTTTTAAAAAAATATTATGGAAATTGTTTTACCATTTTTGTTACCTATTTCATATTTAATTAGCTCATTATGCATTTATCTAGTATTAGTACTAACACTGTGAGCACTTTCAAAGAGTTTTGCTCATACCAATTTCAGGCTGTTATTTTATATAAATAAGAAGTCCTTAAATGTCACCCTAAGCATGTTACTGTCAACCTTTAAAGAAACTCTTACTTTCTCGAATTTCAGTGTTTAAGGCTTATTCATCATCCCAATCTTTCATTGTCATGTATTCTATAGATATGTGATGATTTGAATAGCCCATTATATGCTTTTTATCAACATTTTCATCCATCATTCTTAAGGTTATCTCTACTACTTAAAAAAAATCCTCTACTTAAACCATAATGAACATTACCTGTCCCCTTGTATTCTGCTCTCAGACCTTTTGTGGGTTTGTTATGTTGATTCCAATCAGTAGCTTCAGTCCTCCAAAATAATTTATACTCATCCAAATTTTCAAGATTTTACTTGACATAATGGTAAACGTTGCAATTTATGGTCCTCAAAACTTGAGTAGGATCTTGAGTGATGTGTTTGTTGTAGATCTTTGTATGTACATGCAATGTGTTTTTTCCACAATCATGACCCATTCTCTAGATGAAATCCTCCTCCATCTTCCCCACTACTATAACATCTCAACTTAATGTGTTCTTTTGTTTTTTTTTGTTTTTTGTTTTTTCTTTTTATTCACTGTGTACTCTCAGTACTGCCAGTGTGTGCATTGGTATCAGGAGTCATACCCCCCTGGGGTCAGACTACCTCTCTTCCAGGTTTACTCAGTTGCCTGTTCTTTGTGCAGGAAAGAACCCTTGTGGAACGTTTAGGGTCCTCTTTGATCAGTTGACATTTGGGTAGTAATGTTGACACCTTATGAGTATAGCTTCTCTGGTTACTAGGAAACACAATCTCACAGCAAAAAAAAAAAAAAAAAAAAAAAAAAAAGCAAAAAAAAAAAACATCCTTATCCTCTACTCTTATAATTGCTGTGTCTCCTCTTCTGCAATATTTCCTGGGCTTTAAGTATGGAAGCATTTTGTGGATGGGTCCAATGGCACTTGGCTTCACAACTCTGCATTTTAATTGGATGCAGGATTCTGTAGTGGTCTCCTTCTGTTAGAAAAAAATATTTTCTTGATGGAGGGTGAAAACTACACTTATCTGTGGCTATAAGGACAAACATTTATGGATTGTTGTAAGGGACTATAGTGGGCTAGTAAATTAGTGGTTGTAGATTCTCCTCCAATACCCATGATTTCACCAGAACTGAGTAGTTAGCCTAGTTTCTAGTACCAGGCATGGTATCCCTCTAGTTAAGGGACTCTTAAGTATTATTAGAAAGCTTTGGTTATCTCCAAGGTATGAGTGCCCCTATTGTGCCTATACAAATACCATTGCCATGCTGATGGTCCTTGATGTGGCTTGTAGGCATCATAATTGGGTCTGACTGTTGGTTGCTTCCCTCCTTAAGAAACTCTCATGGTACCATAAAAGCTAGCTCTCAGGTAAGGGACATTCACACCAGTTCCAGCTCAGGGATATCTGGGCCTTGTTTCTGAAGTTCATGCCATCTTCAACAATATAGACTTATTTTCCACCTCAGTGATAACCAAGGTCAATAATAATAGACTATATGTTTTGGGAGTGTTATGCATGGTCCTGGCCAACAATTTAAAAGATAGTTTCTCTTGTCTGGTACTGGGGTTTGTGTTAAGTGGTCTTGGCTCTTTGAGGAAGGACCATCAGCCCAAATGAGAAAAGTTTACTAAAACTATGTACATTTATACACTGAATTATGTGCATTGCCTTTTGGTCTGTTTGTTTGTTAGTTTGTTTGTTTTTTAAATAGCTAATAGTACGATTCCTTGTGACTTTTCCAGACATACTTATTGTTAATTTATCCACTTCCCTTCTTTATTTACCTCCCTCCCCCATTTCCTGTATCTGATCATTTGTATCCTTCTATTCCTCTTTTCTCTCCTCCCACCTTCTTCTATATTTACCTCCCTCTTTGTCCCTAAGCAGTGTCCCTTTCCCCATATTCCCTATCAAATCTTGTGTACCCTCCCATTCACCTTTACCCATTCCCCCATTCTTCTAGATTTAACTCTCTTCCCCTCCCTAGAGGTGATACAATTTTTCTATTTTCCTAATCAGGTTACATGTACCCTGATATTCCCCTTACTGTGGCTCCCTGTGCTAGGTAGTTTATGTCAACTTGACACAGCTAAAGGAATACGAAAGCAGGGAATTTCAATTAAGAAAATGCCTCCACAAGCTGTAGGCCACCATATAATTAGTGATTGATAGGGGAAGGCCCAGGCCATTGTGGATGGTGCTGTCCCTGGGCTAGTGATCTTGGGTTCTATAAGAAAGCAAGTTCAGCAAGCCATTAAGGAGTACAGCTCTGTGTCTTCTCCCTCAGCTCCTGCCTCTAGAGCTTGCTCTGTTGAGTTTCTGTCCTGACTTCCTTCAATGATTAACAGTACTGTGGAAGTATAAGCTGAATAAACTCCTCTCGAGGTTTCTTTGGTCATAGTGTTTCATCATAGTGATGGTTACCCTAACTAAGATACTCCCCAGTTCCCTGAATCCTCCCAAAGGTTCTGTTTTACTTTCCTAGTTTCTGTAGTTTTTACTGGCTCTTATAGTCTTCTTAACCTGGTCAGAATGGCAAAGATCAATGGAACAATGAACAACAAAGGCTGGAGGGGATGTGGGGAAGAGGGAACCCTCATTCACTGTTGGCAGAGTAGTAAACTGGTGTACACATTGGAAATCATTCTGGAAATTCTTCAAAAGCTAAAAATAGATTTTTTTAATACATATTCCTGTATTGCACTTACAAGTATTTAATTGAGAATTTTTGTATCTTTATTAATCAGTAATATTATCTTAGAGTTTTGTTTCTTTGTTAACTGGTTTTGGTATTAGAGTAATACTGTCTTTGTAGAAGGAGATTTGGAGTACTTCTGTCCCTATTTTTAAAAATAACAATAATAACTAGTTATTGATAATTTTTAAAGTGAGGTGGAATTATGCTGTGAATCTGTCTGGGACTAGCCTTTTTTTTTTAAGTAGAAAGGCTATTTTGTTGTTGTTTTGATACTGTTTCAATCTCATTTTTTCATAAATCTTTCTATATTTTTGAACTCTTTTTGGTTTAACTATGATGATTTAGTTGAATCTGGAAATTTGTCTATTTCTAGATTTTCTTAGATTTTCAAATTTAACAAAGTATGGATTTATGTTTATTTTATAATATTCTTAATTTCTTTAGTATCTGTAGTAATGTTTTCCTTTTCATTTCTGATTCTATTAATGTGCCCCCTCTTTCTTTTCCTATTTGCTTGATTATTCAAGCCAAAGATCTATTTACCTTGTGTGTCTTCTCAAAGAAACATTCTTAGTTTTGTTTATGTTTGTTTCTATTTCACTAATTTCTGTTGTAATTTATATTATATTTTGTTTATTTATTTAGTTTGTAAATTTTATAATCAATTTAATTTTACATATCAGCCACAGATTCCCCTGTCCTCCCTCCTTCTGCGCCACCCCCCTCCCCCCAATTCACCCCCCATTTCCATCTCCTCCATGGCGAGGACTCCCATGAGGATTCAGCTCAGCAGATTCAGTTTAGGCAGGTCCAGTCCCCTCCTCCCTTCACCCATGCTGATCAAAGTGTCCCAGCATAGGCCCCAGGCTCCAAAAAGCCAGCTCATGCACTAAGGACAGGTCCGGGTCCTACTGCCTGGGGGCCTCCTACATAGTTCAAGCTAATCGACTGTCTCACTTATCCAGAGGGCCTGATCCAATTCCATGGGGGTTCCTCAGCTATTGGTTCATAGTTCATGTGTTTCCACTAGTTTGGCTATTTGTCCCTGTGCTTTTTCCAATCATGGTCTCAACAATTCTCACTCATACAATCCCTCCTTTCTCTTGCTGATTGGACTCCTGGAGCTCCACCTGGGGCCTGGCCTTGGATCTCTGCATCCACTTTGATCAGTCACTGGATGAGAGTTCTACCACAACAGTTAGGGTGTTTGGCCATTTGGTCACCAGAGTAGGTCAATTTGGGCTTTCTCTTGACCATTGCCAGTAGTCTATTGTGGAGGTATCTTTGTGGATTTCTGGGGACCTCTCTAGCACTTTGCTTCTTCATATTCCCATAGGGTCTTCATTTATCATGGTATCTCTTTCCTTGTTCTCCCTCTCTGTTCTTGATCCAGCTGGGATCTCCCGTTTCCCTAATCTCTCTTTCTCCCAAACCATTGTCTTCATTGCCTGCCCCCCTCATGTCCTGTTTGCTCATGTAGATCTCATCCATTTCTCTGTCATTGGGCGATCCTTGGGTTAATAGCCAGAATCTGGAGACAACCTAGATGCCCTTCAACTGAAGAACGGATAAATAAAATGTGGTACATATACACAATGGAGTACTACTCAGTAGAGAAAAACAATGGCATCATGAGGTTTGCAGGCAAATGGATGGATCTAGAAAAAATCATCCTGAGTGAGGTAACCCAGACTCAGAAAGACAAACATGGTATGTACTCACTCATAGGTGGATACTAGATGTAAAACAAAGGATGACTAGACTGCTACTCACAACTCCAGCAAGGCTACCTAGTAAAGAGGACCCTAAGTAATTTATATTATTTTCTGGTGGTTCCTGGATTTAGGTTTGATTTGTTCTTGTTTTACCAAATTATATAGTTCATCATTAAATCATTTACCTGTGATTTTTCTAATTTTTAATGTGATCTCAGAACTATAAATTCTCCTCTTGGGATTGATTAGATGGTTAAAAAAACATAAGGTGTCATATTAATATTATTGTCTTATGCTTACTTTAAAATACATATGTTACAAACATGTGTTATGTGCTTGTCTGTACACATATATAATTAATCTACCTGAAGTTATGCCATTGTGGGTGGTAACGCTCCCCCTAAAAGCCTCAGAATAACAACAACAACAACAAAAATACCTCAGTGTCAAGCATGGAAAAACTCTCTTCAGGTTATTGGCCCTGAAGAGTTCAAAAGACTCCACAAACAACACACTATTGCCATTTCCACTGGTTGCTTTTCAGAACTTGATAGTAAAACCCTACTACTGAAAATTTCACACACTTCAAATACAGAACTTGGATTAACAAACTCAAGTGTCCAAGAAATTTCTTCCCTGAAAACTAGCTACTATAGCACCCAAAGGTGTCAGATTTTAAAGCTCTTTCAACAGGGAATTCATACCTGGTACTGTAAACCTAATCAACTACATGCAGCTAATAAGGTCATGGTCCCTAAAGGAGAACCTACTATTGTTATACTCCTAAACCAGTACAATAACCAAGTGTTAAATATCTATCCTTTTATCCATAACAAGTGTAGCTCTCACACCTCATCAAAGAAGCTACTTTTTGCAACATAGAGTCCATCAAAGAAATCCAAATTCTTCAAACTGTAGGGAAAACTGATAGATCTATGTACAACTCCTATCCATAAAGCTCAATGGATATGGAGGAGGAGAGGACAGAAGATTGTAAGGGCCAGAGAACATCACCTATAAAATTGTACCTTCTATATATGGCAGGAGATGCAATTACAAAATCTCAATGACAACACCAGTTTATATCTCAGAGGAGGTAGAAGAAACTTCACATGCCTCACATATAGATGACGATTTACTGGAAGTTAATGGCTTCTAAGAAAGGAAGAGTTAATCTCAAGAAACACACTACATTATAGTTTATCCAATTCCAATTGGTAATCTCTAAACTCATACACAAATGAGTAATACTTAATGAATTTAGTAGGACACACACACATACACACACACACACACACATGCACACAGACATAAACACAAAATGATATTCAAAGAGGCGGTCAAGAAGGTACAAAGTGGGAGCGATATGGCAAAAAAATTGAATGAGGAGAGTGTGATGTGGAATGATGTATCGATGCATTCATATATGAAATGCTCCTAAATATGTGGAAAAATAACACAACAATAAACAGTCATGAAATTAGGTCTTTAGTCTTTAGCCATTGCTTTCCTCTATACTATGTTTTCCTCTACCCATAAAGTAAAAATGGATTAAAGTATTTCCCAAATGATTTGTAACAATTTATAAAAGTTATTTCATATAAGGCTTCTTCTGGCATTAGTTTTTGTATTGTTGCACTGGGAAACTGCACAGTAACTTCAGCAATTATATAACTGAAAATATCAATTTAAATAATGATTCTGAAGTAATCATATAAGCATTTGCAAAATATCACTAAATTACTAGAGTATTAACCTATTAAAGTATGTGTCTAAGCAAAATATGTCAGATATGTTACTTATCCTTGACAATTTCATAAAAATGAGCCATCGCCGGAGGAAGTACATCTGCTTTCTCTATGTGTCGCAAAATCAACTGTAGTGCAAATTAGCATTTAGGGAACAAATGATGCTGCTCAGGAGTAAATACATGAACGAACACATGTTCCACTAAATGCTGCTTATTGGCACATGACTCCTCAGGATAATTTTTATAATCTAAGAATCCATCAAGTTAGGAACACTTTCATTTCAGAGAAAAAAGCAAAATGATCAGCAATGTAGATGGCCTCTAGGCCACAGCTCTATTTAAGGTGTTACAAAGAGAAAGAATATTGCTGAAGGTAATATTTGTCTCTTTTTCGAGAAACTGGCACGCAGGAAAATTGAAGTAATCTTTTGGATAATTCACATTCCTTTCAATGCCTCTATTTTCAAATGTTTGTGCATGATCATGAGAAAAAAATAAAGCTATTTCAAATATTTGTGCATGATTATGAGAATAAATAAAACTATTTTTAGAGAATGCATGGGGAAATATAATGGGGTAACATCATTGCATAAAAAGATGTATCACTGTGAGTTATTATTTGTCAAGGTTTCACTTTGCAACATAGGATAATCTCAAACCTGTGATGCTCGGCTTCAGACTCCTGATTATTGGAATTACAATATACACCACCAAATCCAGCTAATATTTACATGCATGAACTTCCCATTTGAAGAAACATATGCCACTAAATGTAATTTTTATTATATACTAATTCCTGAAACAGCAGGATGAATACAGACAGGGAGGTGAAGTAGACATGATTTCTGTTTTCTAAATGGAATGTTATGGAATGTTTAGGTATTTGTAACTGTCTATGCTTCAGTTAGGTGGTGTCAGAAGAGATGGCAGAATTATGACTTTTGTAGCCACCAAATGGCAGTGAGGGTACCCAGTGACCCCACTACTGCCCAATAAAGAGCTAAAGTGCTCCCCCTTTTTTAGTTGATGGGTCTGCACATATTCTTATAAGACCAGTGGAAACTACCACACTAACTTTGGTCAGCCTCCAACCTTTGATTCCAAAGCCAACAGAGATCCAGATAACCTGAGATTGCTAAATGTAAAATGAACACACACAATGCATGAAAACAATAAGAAAGATAGTTTACCTCCATAGTGAAATAATTTGATTAAGAACAAATTTCTCAGGGCAAACAATGTGGCATCCTGTTTTTCAATGAATGAAAGAAAAAAATTTGTCAATCCACAACCATGTAACCAGCAAAAATGTCCTTCAGGAATGGTGAATAAATCAAAATATTGTGATATAATACGGATAATGTCACCATAAAATAATGAATAAAGCAAGCTTTCTAAACAAAACAAACAAACAAACAAACAAAAAGAATAGCAGAAGGAAACATGGACCATGAGAAAAGAAGGATGTAAACCCAGGTCACAAGAAACAGAGGAAAGTACAATTGATTTAATTGTTCTCTTATTTTTTTAGATGATGTTTAATACAAGAAGCAACTATTATAACACTAGGAAGAGTTTGAATGCATGCATGGGAAATTTGTGACGATAAATATGCTTCAAAAGGCAAGGATAGGGGAAAATAAAAGTTCTTAAGTTTCTGTACTTCCTTGGGCATAATACAAGGATAGTATAACAACTATCTAAATGTAATGATTAAGATAAACACCAAAATGCTATACAAATATCAAAAGCATCTTGGGTAAACCAAATTAAGTTTCTTCTTTTTAAAATTTTAGCAGAAAAGAAGAAAAGACTATTAAAAATAAACAGAGAAGCAGAGACCTAAAACATAACAAGAGACATATTTACCTTGCCACATAAATGTTAAGTGTATATGTACTAACCAAATATTTGAGTAGGCTAAATAAAAAATTAAATCACATATCATGTGTAAGAAAGTCACCTTTTAATTCTAATATCTATTTTTTCTGATATTTTTGTAATATGTATTTTTCTGTCATTTTGCTCTTAACCACCTAAATCATTATAAAGGACAGAAAAATATGTATTATGTAAATATCTGAAAAAATAGATAATAGAATAAAATTTTCTGGAGAACGAGAGTATTTGATGATGGTAAAACATCCTCCACCAAAATGACATAGATATATTAAATATACCAATCCAGAGAGTCTATAGAAGTGAGAAGGAACCAGTAATTCCACAATGAATTTGGTGAGCTCAGTATATTTATCAGCAATTAACAAAATGGAACTAAACTGAAAGTCAACAAGGATAGAGAGCTCAGTAAGAACATCTTCAAAGATAAACTAATCTGTACCCACAAACCCACAGATTCACATTCAAACTTAGTCACCACAGTCAGAACTACAAATTCAAAGATGATAATGGCAACATTTCCAAATTCTTGCAACCTAACAATTCGCTGCTAAATAATCCATGATTAAAGAGGATATGTCACCAAAAGTAAAAGGAATATTGCACTGAATAAAATTATGATACAGCACATAAATATCTAGAAACAAAGAGGAAAGTTGTATTACTAAGGGTATAGAGAAGTTTAGTGGCTGCTTAAAGCAAATTCAAAACAACAAACAAAACATATTAAACCTCATAGAAGCAACAGTCAATAAATAGACCAGTGATACCAAATCTCACTTTTTGAAAAGTCCATTGAAATGTACAAACTTCTAGTTAGACCGACAAGTTGAAAAGATACAATATGCCAATATTAGAATGAAATTAACTAAATGAATTTACTACAAATGCCCATGTCGTGTGACAAAACTTATCCTGGGGAGATGCAACACACACATAGACATACTTTGGAGTCTCTGACATACCAAAGTACAGATACTACCCATGTCCAGCTTGGTTAACAAATGTATTTTATTGAGATTACTTAGGGGAATAAGTGAACTTACAGGAATAAATGTGAGAGGTCATTTACATGAGCAGAAATGACCCAAGGAGAGCTGTATCACCAAAGCCCACCCCAGCACGGCTAACAACTACAAAAGCTGAGAAACTGAAGCACACCGCACATCCTGAAGACCACTCAACAGGCTGAAGAGTGGCCCTTTCAAATGACTCAGTTGGTTTAAACCTCTTCCAGGCAGCTCAGCTGGGTTTTGCTTATTATAGGCAACTGTTCTGGTCTCAGAGTCTTCGCAGCTTGGCTCCTCTGTAGTGACTCTCAGCAGCCTTTATTGCATCGTCTTACAGTAAGGAGCCTAGCGAATCTGATCAGTTTTAGCAACATCCAGAAGCTACTCTGAGGTATTTGCCTTCTGGCTTAAGGAGCTTCCTTGCTGGATGGAATGTTTCAATCTCGAAGAAACTGTTAAGTAAAAGGTCCAGATAGGAAGTTGATAAGTTGATTTATACATTTTGTACAGTCAACAGCTATAGTTCACAAATAATGGAGAAGATAGCTTTAATAATTAATAATTCAAAAGTTCTCTATTAAGGATAAAGAGTTTGTAATTATTTGAGTTCCTGCTTTTCATTCCTAAAGCAATAACAATGTATGTTTAGATTATAAAATGTTTAGTGATCCACATATAGCCTGCATTAACTGAGTTAGTGCAACCATAGTAATTAATTTGAGGGTCTAAGCAGCTGTTTTTCACATTCCACTATTTAGTTTTGAAATCTGGGAAGAATTTGGACAAGTATAATACTCAAATGTACAAAATAGGAAGTTGATTATTCTTTATATTTTAGGTAGACATGATTTTCAACCTAAACCATAAATGACTAGGATTTTTCAATCTAACCTACTTAACCTAAACACTATCAATTATTCATTACTTTTCAGACATTGGGGCAATTCTGTCATATAGTTATTTTCTGAAATGTTATGTGAATGCTTCTGAACATCTCTAAAACCAGAATCATGGATAGCGACTTTCTAAATAAAAGGATACCAGCATCCCAAGAGCTGGATGGGCTCCTGAACTCACTTTCATGTCTGTGTGTACAGAAGCATATGGGTACAATAAGAAGATGTGAAGACCAGAGTAATAGGAAGAACTTGTGACATATCAAGTGAAGGAAATAACTGCTTTTTCTACTCTTCCAGAAACAAGAGAGAAACTCCTGATTAATATATATATATATATATATATATATATATATATATATATATATATATTTAAAAAATGGGATTAGTGTGTCCTTCCTTGCCTTCTTCTCATACCGCCAGCCAACATGGGAATACTTCACCATGTCTCAACTTCCCCAAGGAGACAAAAATAAGACAGTTATCCCATCAACAACCATTTCTAAGGTAATAACGCTGAAGATTAGTGATGAATTGCCAACCTCCAGAACGATCATTGATCCTTGTATGACCTCCTCTATGCCATTCCTTACACCCAAGGCATTAGCGTGATGTGGACCAGACAAAGGAAGTTCTGAAGAGCTGTTTTGTGCAATAAGGATTAAGTGTTGAAATATAATAATGAACACAGTTCAACCTCTTCTCCACCATTTTTAATTCAAGTAAACTCAAAGAGTTTGTTACAATTCAGAGGGAAGAAACTTCCAAACATTCTTAATTATCAGATAATTAGCTGTAGTGGGCGTTGTGTGTGCATAATTAAAATGTAGAGCAAGAGAGTTCAGGAACATCACAAACTGTAGAAAATGTTATCCTTCTTAATGGATGGAGACTTTTTTCTTCTTTTCAACATTCTGAAGCAGATGGATGGAAAACCAACAGAGTAAGAAAGCCCCTTGGGGAATGAGTAACATATCATTATCGTCTTTGCCAATTAGCCTTTATTGAGCAACTGAACGTTGGTTATTTCTGCAAGCTCCATAGAGACTTCATATGGAGACAGGTTTCCATGTCCTATTAATTTTTGGTCATCTGTTAGAGGACAGGACTAACTCGATAATACATTACACTGTGTGAAATCATTCTCAGGCTTGTTTTCCTAAGTGAAAATAAATTTTAAACAAATTAATATGTGTATGTCACTATAATATTCATAAAGTAGAACATGATTTGTTCAATCAATATGATGTTGAAAGAGTTGAAAGTTTGACCTGGTAAATTATTACCATGAATTTATGGGAGAAATGTGAACTAATTCTTACCTGCAGTGCCAGGGATCTACAAATTAAATTTCTTTTTCTTATCTGACTGGTGAGAATAAATAACTGGGTGGCTCCAGGAAAAGGCCAATTGTGATGCTAATTGGCATTCAGCATAAAAATTACAGTCCCTTTATCCAATTCTTGTTATTGTAGCAGCATTAATTCCGAGTAGCTTTTGATAATTCTAGTAATAAGATTAGCCAGAACAGAACAGAAAGCCATCCTGTGTTCATCTCTGTGCTAAAGCTCATGTTTAGAATTCCTTCCCGATTCTGACATTTAGATCCCAAACTAGCTTTCCATAGGAATACATAAGCAGGGTTATTTTAAATTTTGGGTGAGGTGAACAATTGTGTGCTGGGTGTCAGATGTATTTTTACCAAGGTTTTTAGGCAATTTCCTTAATTTGGGCTAGACTCTCAATGTGATATGTAGGAGTAAAGTTTAAAACTGAATTGCAGTAGTGAATTAAGAAAGAACCTCTTATCTTTCAGATCATCACTTAGCATTGCTGTTATTGTTGCCTCTTCTTCCTGAGAAGGGATTTGGAAGTTTCAAGAAAAGAAACTCATAGGAATGCCTTGGCAGTGCAGTTTGGGAGAAGAAAGAACAGACAAGCCGGAAGAGACTCCATCATGCCCTTCTCAGCACTGATGCTGTTACTGCTAAGAGGTTTACCACAAAACATGGCTAGATAGGAGTGTGATGGCATTGTAGTAGCTATGCCTTGCATGTGTACTGTCTGATTGAGCACTAGTATTAAGACTAAGGCATAGATTCAAGCAAAGAAACTAATTCAGAAAAGGACTTTTTTCCAAGCTATGTCTAGCCTAAAAGGATTGAAAATAAGACTGAGTAAAATGCCAGAAACATTTTAGTATCAGAAAACTCTGAGATAAGACAATCTTAGCCACATTCTAAACGTATCAAATAAATTATGCCAGTATTGGGAACAAATCTCAAGACCATGAGTTTTCATTTATTTTGTTTTTGTTTGTGAGGCATCTCCCTGGAAAGAAGCAGGTATACCTATGTGAAAGAAGGTGGCCAATGATCTTCCAAAAGATGGAGCATTACCTGAAATGACTGTGTCTATTCCCAAAGTGGACTGATTAATTAAACCAAAGGCTAAATGTTGTATTTCCTCTATTGTTCAATAGTTACCTATCATCAACTAGTACAAGTTCTACATGTGTTATCAAGCCTCCAGGCAAGACTCCTGGAAGAGATGTACTCACAGGATAAAGACAGGCAAAGCCATAGTTCATTGTCAGTGAGTATTTAAACTTGGTTCTCAATGTGAAACTATAATGACATTTCACTGAACTATCCAAAGAAGTCTTTTACCTAAGTTGGGCCTGTTGAAATGACCTATAACCATATATCCTGTTCTACTTCACCTATATGTAAAATATAATTTCTTAATTTGAGTTCTACTCAACAGTATCATAAAGGTTGGAGAACATAATTGCATAATAGAACATATGCTCAACATGCATGGATGTAACCCCAGGGTTATATTTGGCCAGAAAGAAATATAAACTTATAAATACAGATCATGTCCTGAGACCACCAAACCATGCCTTTCCAGACAAAAGCATAGCCCTAAACTTATCTATTCTTCAGAAGAGAATGGGCTCAAGAAGAGAACTGTGGTTCAGTTTTTCTATTCACAGAGACACAGGCAAGAGGAAGGCTGCTGGAACCCAACCTTTTACATTCCTTGGACCATGCTACTACTCTGGACGTGAGGAGTAATGCACTGATCTTTGGAAATAGAAAAGAAAAGGTTAAAGTTTCCTCTTATGGTGCAAGAATGGTGCTTTAGAAGACAGTTTTAAATCCCTAGTGGCCAGAAAACCAGAGGGGATGACTTTTGACACAGTGACCTGAAAAGGGGGTCAGACCTGCATAAGGCTGCCTGAGGACACCTGTTTTCATACAGTGAGACTGGGAGGTGAGAACACAAGACCACCCCTTTATTTTTATTTAGTTCTATAACCTGTGACTTCTGTTATTTAATAATTCATTGAAATGAAATGTGCATAATTATATTTCAGTCTACACAAAAACACACAGTGGTGGTTTTTTTTTGTTTTGTTTTGTTTTGTTTTGTTTTTGTTTTTTCAAATAAACCTGGAAATACAAGGATCTCAAGACTGGGACTGACAATTACATGTAGCACATTTTAGACTTAGGAAATGACTTTCCCAACAGTAATCTTTTATAGGTCTTCTTAGGTATAATTACCTAATTGTTCTAATAGGACAGTGTGTGTATTGCTATTTCCTCTTGCTTGACTGCCAGTAAACTCACACAAACCATTTATGTGAGAAAGTAAAAGGCTTGGGTAAGAAATTTCAAAGACAGCCATTTTTTTGTGAAATCATTTTTCTTTAACCTCAGAATGTCAGGAAACATTTTGTTAAATTAATGAATTTTTTATGATTCACATTTTGTAATGAACCTTTTTCTTATGTGGAAGTGAGTTACTAGTCATATTTAAATCCTTCGTAACAGTCTCTTTTATCCAGATTTAAAATGTATTTTTTCTAGCTCACTTTCTATATTCTGAATTCTTATATGTCTTTCTTTCAAAATCTACACTTATTTTTAGGTACTCTTAAATCTCTACTCTCCCCAGCTTCCGAAATCGTATTAAGAAGTGGGGCAAATTTAAGGCTTCCATAGAGTGTCACCTTTCTTCTTTATGACACCAGAACTTGTGGTTAACCTACTAGATGATGCTCCATTGTTAAAATGTTAGATAGAGATAACTTACTTTTACAGATCTCCTTGCAAAGTGAAATTGAGAGAGCAACTTCTTTAGTCTTAAATTATAATGAAACAATAGAATAGATAAAATCTTATAATCACAGATGTACATTTGGTGAAGTATTAGCTTTTTCTTCTTAATGCTGGGACTTTACTAGGTATTTCTAAATAAAACTCTAAATGTCTCAGTGACAATAAGGCCCTTGTTCATTGTCAAAGCCACATTCCTAAGCACCAGCAGGGAAATATAAGGATATTTATGGTTTAAGGTCTCTTTCCCTAAAGAGATAGAGAGTAGATTCCTGGATACTTCATCTTTATGAATGTAATTATGGGGTTGGAATGTGGATTTTATGAAGGGCTAGAAAATTCTCTGTAGTACCTGAACAGTTCCAAAATCTGTGTTCCCAAACACCACTATTGGGAACCCATATGTATTCTTATGGTTTCCAACACAAAGTCAATAACTGACTTCTGGATGTAAATGTGGCAGAATGATTGGCAAACTTTTCTTCCTGCTGAAAACACCAAATAAAACTCAGGAGACAGTGAACAGGAGTCAATCAAGTGTTGTAATCTTTGAAAGAAGAAAAATATCATGAAGTAAATTTCAGAACCACACTAGCTTTGTGCCACAGGGCGCCATCTCTAGTGACAGATGGCCAGGGAGCTAAATGGATCAGTGAACTGATCTTCCCCAGTTAACAAGTCAGAGAGACGAGCCCTAGGCTGTTGATTGATGTGAAAGAAGGTACAGAAGTCAGCTTGGGAATGCTCATGTGTCCTTCACTGGGGTGAATATAAAATATGCTTAAAGAAACATAGCTGGGGGGAATGACCAGCTGTATTTTGGGTCTGTAGACAAAAAAAAAAAAAAAAAAATGCCAAGATGCCAAATGGACAAGAGGGAAAGAAAACCACTGGAAGTAGTGCCTTGAGGGTAGACAATTAAGATCTGAGTTTATTGTGTATAAGGGTCCCATTCATTCCAAAGTCCTCCCTGACTCGCTAGGCATGTTCTAAGAATACGTGGTTACTGACAGAAGTTAGCACTCCACGTGCCCCTCTGCCTTCCTGAATCTTTCCTTCTGGGAATGTTTCCGTGGTTTCCAAATGGACACAATGTATTCGATGGTAATAAGATGGAAATGTTTTCAAACATTCTAAGCACAAGAAAGAACTTCTGTCAAGGTTAAACATGGATGGCATGGACTTATTTAAACATTATGCCTCCTAGTTTATTTTAAATTGTTTCATTTTCGTATTGTTTACTACCCATAGCCTCTCGCTTTGAAGGAAATTATTGAAAAGTGACAATCTCTTTTATTTTCAGCTGCATCTTATTCCTGGCTTGCTGCTATAGAATGAAAAAAATGTCTTTAAAGAGATGAGATACTCTTTGAGGAATACAAACCAGTTGTTATCTAAAAATGCCTATGCCGTGCGCATATTCCCATGCTCACAGGCATTTTCTCCTTTGCTTCTATACAAAAACATTACATGTGACACAAATAAGCACATATTGTATATTTGATAAAAAGAAATGTTGAGTTGTTCCTTTCTTTTTATTTTCCTTTTATTACTTTCTGTTTTGTTAGTGTACAGAAAAAAATAATAGTAATAACTATATATCTATAGTTAAGAGGAATAGATGTTATGTGTATCTGTAGGCCTGATACTACCAAGTATGGAATACAAATAACATTTTGTTTGAAGATCTGTAGCATGTAATATGAATGTTGTGTGCTTAGTGAGACTTAATTATGTATGCATCCTACTCTAACATGGCAACAACATGTAGCTTTCAGAGATCCAAAATGGAGATGATACACTGAAACTGCTTACAGAATTTTTTTAAACCACTCATTAAAAATATACTATGCTGAGACCGCAGAAGAAAAAAGACAATGAAATGGGGCTCAGTCACATAGCAATGTTGCAATGTTGCAAGGAGCAGCCTCCTTTTGTTCAAGTTCATTATGAAAGACCCCCGCTCCATTATGAGGACATGGGGCTTTGGGCCAATGAAATGCTCCCCCCCCCCCCCAATAACTTAGCCTAAGAAACGCCATTCTGAAAAAATCAGAAAAACAGGAGTTCACAGCCATAGCCAGCCACCCGGCCTTGACAGAGATAGCTATGGCCAGCCATTCAGCCTTGAGAGAGATAACTGTGGTCGGCGGCCTTGGGAGAAAGACAGTTGAGTCGAATCAGGATATTTTATGGCTGGCCCCCTGGCCTTGAGGAATAAGCAGCTGGCCTGGGCAAGGCCAAATCAGCCACACACATACGACCCCAAGTTCACCCTGGCCTTCTTTAAAACAACCAATAGGGACCCTGTAACTATGCTTCTCGCTTCTGTAACCGCGCCTCTGCCCCTGGGATCCCATAAAAAGTCCCCCTTGCCCTAAGAAAGCGCGCAAGTCCTCCAAGAGACTTCGCCCCAGGTACCTGGTCTAAATAAACCCTCTTGCTTTTGCATCTGATCTGTGGTTTCGGTGTGTTCCTTGGGTTTGGGGTCTCTCCCTGAGGAAGATCTCAGCTGGGGGTCTTTCAATTACAAATGTGACAATATAAATAGGAGTCCTTTGACTTCTTTCATTCTTTTGTCGTATTGTTCCAGCTACGACTTCAGGCACAACATTGAAGGAGTGGTGAGAGTTAACATCCATTGTCTTCTTCCTGATCTCAAACTGTATTATAGAGCCAGAATAACAAAACATCAAAACATCATCATACAGGGACACACACACACACACACACACACACACACACACACACACAGAACAAAACAACAACAAAACAGACATATAGACCAATGGAACTGAATAGAAATAAGCCCATACAGAAATAGCCTCCTAATTTTTCACAAAGTTATTAAAAACATACCAGTCAGAAGAGCCTCTTCTAGCCCAGAGGCCTAAGATAAAACCAAACACACCCAGCCAAAAAAAAAAAAAAAATCTAGGGTCAGTCAGGTCCATCCCCTCAGAGACCAGGGAACCCTGTGGAAGGAGGGGAGGAAAGATTGTAGGAGTCCAAGGGTATGAAGGACAACAGGAGAGCATGGCACACCAAATCAACTATGCAGGGTTCCCCTGGGCTCACAAAGACTGAACCAGGAAGCACTGAGTGTGCATGGTCTGTACCATGTTTTCTAAGTATTTGTTGTGGCTGTTAGTTTGGTCTTTTTGTGGAACTACTGACGGTGGGAGACAGTATCTCTGACTCGTTTGCCTCCTCTTGGGACTCCTCTTGGGATTCTTTTTCTCCTATTGGGTTTCCTTGTCCAATCTTGATAGGAGGGCTTTTGCTTTGTCTTATTGTATCTTATTTTGTCATGTTTGGCTATCAACTCGGTGTCCTGCTAATTTCTGAATAATAAACAGTAGAGGGGGTGAATCTGAAGGAGAGAGGAGGTGGAGAAATCTGGGAAAATTGTGGTTGGGATGTATTGTATGAGAGTGGAATATATTTTCAATAAATCAAAAGGAGAGAGAAGAAAGAGAGAGAAATGGTGCTCAGAATACAGGATTTACATACTTAGAAATCTCTGTGGAACTCATTTTCCCAATGCTTTCTGACCACCACAATTGCAGATGAGAAGTTACTTGTTTCCTGAAATCCATTTTAGCCTTATGGCTTTCAAGATTTTTCTCATTGTCTTTTAACAATTTGTCTATGACATCTTTAGGTATAGAGCTCCCCAAATGGGTCATAATTGTATGAAGTTGTTTTACTAATACTCAATCCCAAAGAAGAACTCTATGTCGAAGGGAGCGAAGATCAATACTACAGAAACTACCAGGTTTAAGAACTCAAACAAGTCAGCCCACTGTATCCTGGACTCATATCCAGTGAATAATTTGAAGATTCATTGAGTACAGACAGCCCATTGACTATCTTCAAACTAAAGAGTCTTCTGCCAATTTATATCTGTTCTAGGCCTCAAAATATATTTTCATTCTTATTTTTACATTTTTTGCCTTGGAATTTCTACTTCTTTCCTTTTTAATGCCTTTTCTTTAAGAAAATATCAGTTTTACTTTACTGTTATAAAAAGATATCCAGCTCTTTTATTACATTTACAGTAACTGGTTAAAAATATCTATAAGTTTAATTTCTAGATTGCTAGAGTTACATGAAAACAAAGTCTCAATAAGTGATTGTGTACACTAGGTTGACCTATGGACATGTCTGCAGGGACTGACTCGATTAAGTTAATTGATGTGGAAGATGTTATCTGCTGTTAGGCAGTGTGATTCTCTAACCAGGGTTTCCTGAACTGTTTGGAGAAACTGAGCTGAGCAAGCAAGCAAGTATGCATTTATTTTTCTCTGTTCTTGACTGTAGATGTAATGTGAGAAGTTGTTTTAAATCCCTGCCATGACTGCCCCACAATAAAGGGATATAACCTGGAGTTGTAATCTAAGATAAAAAAAAATTTTTTCTTCTCTAAATTGAAATGAATCTAAGAGTTTCTAAGCAACAGTTTCTATTTCTACGTGTCTGCATCATGCATGTACCACGAACCCTGCTTCTTTCCTTAATTTTTGCATTGGTCTTGTTGGCACAATTTTGTAAAGCCTTTTCTTTTTGTTTATACACTGACAATTCTCAAAAATAAAGTAAATTGGATTCACCCTGCCTCTTACGCCCATTTATAGCTGACTGTGAAAAATGTCTATCTATCCCCTGATGTTCCTTAATCTACCACTCACTTGATTTCCCCAGTCACCCCCATCAATGCTATCAAAAGACTAAATGGAAATACTTTAGTCTTCTCTCTTTCCACTTTCTGCCCTACAGCTATCCCATCTTACAAGCAGATGACAGGCCCTGGTTCTTGGATTAGCTAGCTCCTCTGCAGGCCTCCTAACTTCCAGTAAACCCTTGTTGTGACTGAGCCACTCACCCGTCTCTTTGTCTTCCCCTCTCATAGACCTTACATTCTATTTTCTCCTATGAAAGACAGTATTTCCATAATAAAACACAGTAACTATTTAAAATAGTCCCTTATACCTTCTTCTATGTTTGTTGAGGATTCTTTTCTCCCCTGTAGGTATTATACCTTCAGGGTTTTTTGTTTTTGTTTTTTGGTGTTTTTTTTTTTGTTTGTTTGTTTTTTTTTTTTTGGTGTGTGTGT